>NC_050449.1:81260677-81560677 GCF_903995425.1 Onychomys torridus
GAGGGTTGTCAGTTTTGCATATGAAGTGTCCTCTAAAAAGGCTCATGTGTTGAAGGCTTGTTTCCCAGCTGGTGGTGTTACTGAGAAGTGATCAGATCATGAACTTGCTGATGAAGTAATCCATGTTGATCTTACAGCTGAATGGGCTGTTAAGGACATGGGGCATGATTAGAGGAAGCAAGTTGCTAGTCATATAAATTTAAAGGTCATATCTTGTCAACACCTCTTCCTCTCTCTCCACTTCTCTTCCTCTTCGCTTCCCCTCCCTTCCTTGCTTTCCTTCTCCCCCTCCCCCACTCTCTCTCCATGACTGCATGGGAGCTTTGCTCTGCCATGCCTACTGCTACCAAGTCAACAGATTTGTCATGAAAGACTATGACAAGTGTCATTACAGGCCCTGAAACATGGAGTAAAGTGACCAAGATACAAAAGCTCTGAATCCATGAGACAAAATAACCTTTTCCTCCTTTGAAGTCGTTTTATACAAGTAATCTTGTCACAGTGATGTAAACTGGCTGACACAGAGGAGAACTGGTAGGCAAAGGTAGACTAGAGATACTCAGCATTTCTCTGTCTCTGTGAGCCTAGACATAGAGACAGTATAGAGTTAGCAACCACATGAAACCCAAACAGTAGATTTTTTTAACTATAAAATAATCAGAAAGCCCCAGAATACAGTACAGGGAAGGATGGCTTTCCCACAATGGGAAGGAGAAAAAGGAAGAGAGGAAGGCAGTCTGAGCTGTCTTTACAACCACAGAATTTGGCAACAGGCAAACCTGTGGTCTAACCAAATGGAAGACCTGGAATCTTCATAGTGAGCCAGAATGGAGGAGAGAGCCTCCATTCTTAGCAGATTCACACAGTACCATAGCTGAGAGCCCTGGAAGAAGGATCCTATAAACAATGGCCTTCCTTACAGATCAGAGCCCCTGGTGTCTGTCACCAAGAGGCTGAAGCCTCTCAGCATCACTGACCAAAGAAGATGCTTAAGTGTAGTGGATAGCTGTTCTGTCTATGACCTTGAAGGACTGCCCCTAGAAATGCAGCAGGTTACTGTACTACCTGCCTATGACCTTGAAGTACATGCCCCTGGGCATGGCCTTTCGGCGACCCTTAAGACCTGAGATGCACATATGATTCCCTCTTCTCTCTCTCATGGGTTTGGATACTGAGACAGACCAGGCAGAAGGACAGCATGGGACAGTAATTTGGCTTTCCAGGACCCTACAATAAATTTCCCATGCAGTAGTGAGTTTTTATCTCCTAATAAATTCTTTTGCCCTTTAAGTAGACTCTGTGGATTTCTCACCATATCTGGTGCCCAACGTGGGTCACAAACCCATGACCCTGAGATCATGAGTCTCATCTCTACTACCGCACTTCAGTTTAAATGCTTCTCAGCCATTTATAAGTTATCTTTTAAGAATCCCATTTAGGGCTGGGCATTGGTGGCACACGCCTTTAATCCCAGCACTCGGGAGGCAGAGGCAGGTGGATCTCTGTGAGTTCAAGGCCAGCCTGGTCTACAGAGTGAGTTCCAGGAAAGGTACAAAGCTACACAGAGAAACCCTGTCTCAAAAAACCAAAAAGAATCCCATTTAGTTCCTTGTCCCACTTCTTAATTGGGTTGTTTTCTTGATGTCCGGGTTTTCAACTCTTCATATATTCTGTCAGATGTATAAAGTAAAGTTTTCTTTTCTCACTCTGTAGGCTGTCTCTTCACTAAAATGATGGTGCCCTTTGCTATTTAGAGGCTTTTTGTTTCCTTTTTTATTGTTAGTCTTAATGCTTAATCAAAGTCCTGATCAGAAAGTCCTTTCCTTTGCCAATGAGCTCAAGCATATTCTCTGCTTTATTCTCTATCAGACTTGGGGTTTCTAGTCTTTTGTTGAGGTCTTTGGTCCATTTGGAGTTGAGTTTTGTGCAGGGTGATAGATATGGACCTACTTCCATTCCAGCTTTATTTTCTGAAGATACTGTCTTTTCTCCAATGCGTATGATTAACCTTGTCAAAATGAAGTGGCTGAACGAGTTGGGGCCTCTATAGTGGGTATTCAGTTCTGTATCATTGATTAATGGGTCTGTTTTTATACCAGTACCATGCTGTTGCCACTACTGTAGCTCTGGAGTTTAACTTGAAGTCAGGGATAGCAATACCTCTAGCAGTTTCTTGTTTCTCTCTCTCTCTCTCTCTCTCTCTCTCTCTCATTGTTCAGGGTTCTTTCTTTTGGTTATCCTAGGGGTTTTTTTGGTTTTGGTTTTGGGCTTTTTGTGTGTGTGTGTGTGTGTGTGTGTGTGTGTGTGTGTGTGTGTGTGTTTCTGTATGAGACTTGAGATTTTTTTCAATTTCTGTAATGAATTGTGTTGGAAATTTTATGGAGATTGAGTTGACTCTATAAGTTGGTTGTGGTAGTGTAGATATTTTCACAATATTAATACAGCCAATCCATGCACATGGGACATCTTTCCTGCTCCTGATATCTTCTTCAGTTTCTCCTTTTAGTATCTTAAAGTTTTCATTGTACAAGTCTTTCATTTACTGGCTAGGTTCATTCAAAGACATGCCTGGGGTTACTATGAATGATACTGTTTTCTTGATCCCTCACTCAGTGTTTGTCATTTGTGTGCAGGAAGGCTACTCATTTGTGTGTTAACATTGTAGCCTGCTACTTTGCTGAGTGTGTGGTTTGACACTGAAGAGAAGAGATACCAGCTCTGTGTGTATCCACTTCTCCTCCCCCAGCTCAGACTGCATTGTAGAATGGCTTCCCTCCTCCATTCTACAACAACCTTCGGTGAGAAGGTACACAGTGTTAGCTGCTGTTGAGGCTTGGATATTTGCCACATCCACTGATGGGCTAACAGAGAGGCTCAGGAGTAAAGTTACATCCGTCCAAAGGGCACATACTCTCAGTTAGAGTGGAGGTATTGTCCCATCCCTATGTGCATACAAAGATGCCATTAGTATGAAGACAGCTTGGCAGTGGACAAGGCTCTACTAGCAAGCAAAATGAGTGATACTCAGCCACACTCTGTCATTTCTGATTGACCTGTCGTAGTAGAACTGAAAGGGTACACATGTGGCCACAGCATCTGAAGTCCTCTGCCTCCACATCCCTGGCACATAGCATCATTACTGACAAAAGCTTCCACACAAAGAGCATGTGTCTCCATCTTAAGTATTTCACCAGGGAGAAGTTTTGCTTTTCATTTCATTCTGTCCTTCATATTTTTATATCAATTTAATGGTATCTATCTTAACTCTATATATGGGTCTTCTCACATAATTTTCCCTTTAAAATATTAATTTTACTTTATTAATGTGCATCTCTTTGGTTCATTATATATAGTATCTCCCATTCTTCTCCAAGTAACTGTTGTAGATAGGTTTTTCTCAACCTGTGGGTCATGACCCCTTTGGGGCGTCAAATGGCCTTTTCACAGGGATCACCTAAGACAATTGGAAAACAGATATTTACATTAATATTCATAACAGTAGCAAATTACAATTACGAAGTAGCAACAAAATCATTTTATGGTTGGGGTCACCACAACACGAGGAGCTGTATTAAAGGGTCACAACGTTAGGAAGGTTGAGAATTGTTGTCGTAGATGCTAGTTTTTGTTTGTTTTTTACAATAGGAATCAAATTCAGGGCTTTACATATGCTAGGTACCATGAAGTCATATCCTCAGCCCAGTGATGCCATTTTAACATTGTTGTTTGTTTATTTTACATCAACTTCTAGTTTGCTGATATTAATGTTGGATATGTTCTCTCAAGAAAGTATGGAGAATCAAGCTCAAAACTTTAAGAATGTAAGGTGAGTACTTTTCCACTAAGGCAGATCTATAGCCCAGCTGAAAGAAACAGCTGCTTATTCTATCCATGACCTAGTCCTAATCAAACTTAGGTAGATGCCTCAACAAAGAACAATACAAAAGGGAAGAGCTGAGAAAATAGCCCAGTCAGTAAAGTCCTTATCATGCATTTATGAGAACCTTAGTTTGATCCATTAAGATATATGTCAAAATCTAGCCATGATAGTTTGCATTTGTAATCCCAGTGCTGAAAATATAGAGACAAGTGGGTCCCCAGGGCTCACTGACCAGCCTCATTGATGAGTTTCAAGTCCCAGCAAATGGTTCTGTCTCAAAACATTAGATGGTTTCTAAGGAATGGCATCCAAGGTTGACCTTCCACATGTATAAACATACACATGTGCACCTGCACACACACATACACACACACACACACACACACACACACACACACACACACATACACACAAATAGAAGAGACAAAAATCTCACAGCTGATGACCCCTCACCAGTCAGTCGTAGGTAGTAGAGAGGGTCTAAAAACTCACTACTGCACTTCCATGCACTTAGCAACAACAACTATAGCAGTTACCCCATGCACAGAGGGCCTTAGTGTAAGCTGTTCCCACAATCTTTCATATCACACAGTACTGGAAGGTCTTAAAAAGTAACAATACAATAGAGAATAGATCTTATATACCCCACTGTCAATTTCATAACTGCCTAAACTGCCAAAGGAACCCCACACATGTGATTACATAAGAGAACAGGGAGCTAACACTCTGACATGATAGAATCAAACCTACCAACCACAGTCTATGAAGCCACAGGGGAACTATAGTACATAGTCTAATCGGAATGAAAACTACATTATAAGCCAGCATCTGGGAGCACATCACCAAAAGAAAGTATACCCCTAAAGATATCCCCCACTTAAAAGTGACACCCAACCCAACAGATGTCCTAATCTCAACCTAAAATATAAAAAATATGAAAATAAAAAACAAGAAAAGTGTGTAATTCTCTAATAATTGACTCCAAACAGACTCAAGTCAATGAAATGCCAGGTTAGGAATCAAAACTAATGGGTTTTAAAAGGACAAATGATTCCAAAGGAACACAGAAAAACAACTGAAGGAAATAAGGGAGACACCAGAGGACATAAATCAAAAACTCAATAAAGAAACTGAGCTTTGTTTAAAAAAAAAAAAAAGAACCAAGACATGTCTTGGAAAATAAAAGTTCAATAAATCAAATAAAAACATCAATAGAAAGCTTCACCTATAAATTAATTTGAGGAAAAGAAAGAATTCTCAGATAGAAAGAAATTCTGATCAATTATCACATTTGTATATTAATTAGGTTCAATTAAAATTTTAAAATGCACTCAAAACATACAGGAACTCTACAGTACAATTAAGATACCAATCTTAATAATAATAATAATAATAGGTCTAAATAGAGAAGTAGAGGTTTGGGCTAAAGGAAGACAAAACTTATCCAGTGAAATAATGGCAAAAGAATTCTCTAAGTCAGGGGCTAAGAGGTAGGTTAACCAAAATTGATGGGGGAGCCCATTTTTAGATTTCCTAGTGGCTTTAACCAGCAGGTCTATATAGAGAGGATGATTGGACCACAGGCCTGAGTGCAGGTGTCTGAGATGGTCTGCACTTGGCTGTGCTGGGGAGAGGTCTTTTGCTCCACCCCTTGACATTCCTTTAAGTACCCCAGGGTAGAGACAGTCAAGACCTGATGATTAGGATCCAGGCCCTCTTGAGGCTATCCTGTATTTCCTATCTGTTTCTCTCTCTAACTAATATTTCCTGCTGCTCCTACTCAAGAGTACTCTGAGGGAATATGGGAGTGAGGGATGGTCCCCCCACAAATTGAGAATGTACAAAGAAGCAACCTCCATGGGACCAAAAATTCATTGGTTTTTAAGCTAATTGAAAATTAGTGTGAACCAAAGTGTCCTGCATGATTGGACAACGATGCTATCAGAAGACACTAAGTGTAATTTTCAGTGCCAGTCATGGGATACCTCTCTATTGATGTGAGATCAGGGCATCCCCAGGGGCACCCAAAATAACACAGGCGACTGCCATTGCACTTCATTGCCCACCATAACTAGATGGTAAGATTCTATTGCCAAAGCCAGTATTCACTTTGGATGCAGGACACAGAGAAATCAACCCTGAACTGAGCAGGAAACTCTCTCCCTGCTGACTAACTTACATAGTGCCAGAAGGTGCTATGCGGACTGATGGAGGAGAAAAGACATTAATAATCCTACCCAGAAATGGACTCTGAACACTATAACACTGACTTACCTGGCAGGATCTGTCATCCAGTGGTGTAAATGCAGCATGAATGTTAAAGAGGTAGCAAACCAGTTTCTGTTCAAATATGTGGCCTGTTCTGTTCATATCTGGTACTGTAAGTCTGGTCAAAACTCCATTAACTTGGAAGATCACAGGCGCTAGAGGGTAACATACTTCTGTTATGTTAAGTAGTCAAGCTGTCAAGTGGCCCTCTAAATATTTATGTCTATACCCAGAGACTTGTGTTGCTCTCACCTCCGTCAGAAGGGGTCATTCTGCAGTCGGTACACAGTCCCATAACTCTTCAAAGTGCCAACCATATGTAACTGCTAAGTGCTCTTCTATAGATGAATCACCTACTCTAACCTCTCTCCACCCAAGGCTCAGGGGACAGGAAGGAAGACTGGGTAGAGAAAAATTAAAAGCCATCAGATATGGAGAAAAGCTGTAAAATGCTGACTTCTGGATGGGATATAGCTGTTCCACACAACTCTAAGCAGCCATGGTTACCTCCACAGGATCTGCACAAGATCAAGCTAGACAATATCTCAACACAAATATGAGAGGGCCTCCAAGGCTCTACCATTGGAATAGGAGCTATTGAGAGTCATTTTCCTCTGGGAAGGTGACTGCTGGTAGATTGCCCATGCCTGAGTGGATGGCCTCGTGCTCATGCAAGCATGGGCACCCCTAACTCTACTAAGGGGTTATTTATAACAAAAAAGAGGGGAGGCATAGTTTGGGGTACTAGGGGGAATTGGAGTGAGGCCATAGTGAATGGATATAATTAAAACACATTTTGTACATCTATAAAATTTTCAAAGAATAAATAAAACAAAATTTTTTAAAGGCTTGCCAAAGTCTTGGGAATAATATAGACACCTGAGTATAGGATGCATTTAGAACTCCAAATAGACATACCCAGAAGGATGAAAAAAAGGAAAAAAAAACCTCTCCATGCTATATAACATTAAACTTCTTCTAAGAGTACAGAACAAGAATGAATATTGAAAGCTGCAAGAAAGAGTCACTTACTTATAAGGCAAACCACTTGGAGTGACAACGTATTTCTCAGCAGAAATATAATAACTAACAATCAGACGAGATCGCGTGTGTTCAGAGTGGTATGGCTGGGCAGTGGTGGTGTACACCTTAATCCCAGCACTCCGGAGGCAGAGCCAGGTGGATCTCTGTGAGTTTGAGGCCAGCCTGGGCTACCAAGTGAGTTCCAGGAAAGGCACAAAGCTACACAGAGAAACCCTGTCTCAAAAAACAAACAAACAAACAAACAAACAAATAAATAAATAAATAAAGGCTTGAATGTCAGCTGATAGATCTGGGAAGATGATTGGATCATGAAAGGGCTGGCCTGAACAATTCTTATTCCAATGCTGGATTCATCATTTGTCAGCATTACTGGGAAATGATGGAGAATAAGAGGTGGGGCCATGTAGGAGGAAGAAATACATCACTGGAGTCATGCTTTGGAAGAATATGCAATTTCTCTACTCTCCCCACCATTCCCTCCTCGCTCTTATGAGACAAATTGTTGGGGATATTTGATGACACTGTGAATCCCAAGTTTGCATTTGCATTACTTAAATAAAATAAACCTTGGGTCATGAGGTTAAGTTAGTAACTAGTTGACAGAAGTAATCATAGGGCATCAGAGGGGATCCAGAAGAGATGAGAGATGTACTGGAAGTATAAGGAAAGAGTTTTGAGTAGCAAGATTTTGGGGGGGGGGGTTGTTGTTGTTGTTGTTGTTTGTTTTGTTTTGTTCTTTGTTTTGTTTTTTAGGGTTTTGAGTGGGCTTTTTTTGTTTTTGTTTTGTTTTGGTTTGGAGGTTTTTATTTT
The DNA here is from genome assembly GCF_903995425.1 of Onychomys torridus. Lineage (NCBI taxonomy): Eukaryota > Metazoa > Chordata > Mammalia > Rodentia > Cricetidae > Onychomys > Onychomys torridus. The sequence goes on from NC_050449.1 coordinate 81,268,680, forward strand.
TTATTTATTTATTTATTTATTTATTTATTTATTTATTTATTTTTGGTGTTTTGGTTTTTTCTGTTTTGGTAGAGCATAAGGACAGGTCTTTTTGTGAGACACCAGCAAGGAGAGGTTAGCTAGGTGCTATTCAGTTCTCTAAGTTAGCAGGTTTTTCACCCCAGCCTTTAAGTCTTGAGTTTTATTTATAAATAGAACAATAGAGATTTTGGTAAAGCTACCTGCAGTGGCAGTGGTAGAGCCAGCGCCTGCAGGAACAGAATTCCTGCCAGGCTGTGGCCTGAGCAGCCAGGCTGCTGCCAGAGAAGCAGGCCTGTAACTATGGCATTGCCATTGCTGGCTGAAGACACAGTAGATAAAGCACAGCCACTGCGCCTAAGATAAACAACAGCAAACATCTTCGTTCCTCTCCACAGACTTTCACAATGGTGCTGTATTTCCCCACGACCCAGGAAAAAGCAAAGACAGCTGAGCATGAGCTGAAACCATGAACCAGAAGGAGGATTTTTCTCCTTTAAACTATGTCTGTCAGATGTTTGGTCCCAGTGCTGAAAACCTGACTAATACACTAAATACTATATCCAGGAAAACTGCTCTTCAGAACTTATGGAGAAATAAAATTAAGCATGAACTACGGGACTAGTGACCACTGAGCCAGGATTACAGGAAATACCTAAAGGAGCCTGTCCAAAGAAGATAAAGGAAGAAGATAATGTCTTCTGAGGGTGCCTAGACTCACACAAACATACCCTCATAAGAACATACACACATGATGTTAAAACAATATAAATACATGTAAACGAAGCAAAAAATAATTACTAGTTGAATTCAGAATAATTCTACTGAGGTTTACAAGAAACTTCAAAATAACCCATATTCTTGATGCTTAGAAATCTGTAGGGCAGACATCTCTAAGGACCTAGATATTGTCTGTCACTTATTGGGTGATCATGGAATTTATAGTTTTCCAAGCATGGACTCTGGCCCAAGCCTTTCTGCCACTCATATTCACTAGAATTATTTCTACATAGATCAATGTCTTAGATAATGAATGTACTTTTAGGCCAGCCTGGTTTAGGGAATATTTGTGGCTCTGAGCTAGGGACCAATAAGCCTCCTCGGTGCTCTGCTTTTTCTGGAGCCTTGATTGTTCAGGTAGAGCCTGAAGCTAGCCTTTTCATGCTGAATATCTGTGCAAGTTAGTCCTTTCTCCTTACACATTATGGTAGGTAGAGGTTGTTCTGCTCATTTACTATACAAGACAGACAGACAGACAAACATTACCATTAACAGTAACCTCCTTGGCTTGCACGGCTTCAGACTTGACCTGGCTGGGGTTATGAGTAATGAAGAAATCACACACACACACACACACACACACACACACACACACACACACACACCTACAGAAAAGCTGGGATTGGGTGGGCCATGCACTCTGATGGAGATGCACCAGCAGCCTGGAAACCCAGCACATTTACTATACATAGCTGAATGAGGATGCAATCTTGTTATACATAGATGAACAAAGAGGTGGATAGCTCATCATGGTATTGGGTCTCTACAGGGGAATACTATCAGGCTGTAGTCATCGGGGGTGAAGAAGCAATGGTTGATACTTTCTGCACTATCTACATCCCTATTTGAACCAGGAGAAGGTCTTGCCATTCTCATGGATCTGGGGCATTGGGATCCTTTACATAGCCATGCTTATGTCAACAATACACATTTACTCAGGACTTAATCTGCTCCCACAGATATCAATGGAGAACTTATGATATACTATAATCTTAGCTATGAGAACATTTCAATCCATATAAAACCCTATGAGTAAAAATTAATGTCACTCCATTTTAAAAAGTAGAAATTTAATCAAAAGGGGACATGAGTAGAACCCCAATTCTCTAAGAGCTAAGTAGAAAACCCAAATGAGCAAAGAGAACCAAAGGTGACAGGGAGTGGTGGGTAAGAATTACAGAGCAATGTTTACATTAGAAGACTAGGTAATATTTGACCCTATTATGGTTTGTTCTCCATAAAGAAACTTTACAATATTGTGTTGTCATGCTGTACTGGGTGCAAGGTAAAGAAAACATTCCTAGAGCTGGTTAAAGAATTAATTTAGAACAATGAAGTAAATGATTTTCTGTGAGGACAAAGCTTCACTGTTTTTCTGCATTCTTAACCTTATAAAACTTGCTATTACAAAATGTATTTCTATTAACTATCTTATCAAGTTAATCATAGACTCTTTCTATCCAATCATTGCTAAGGAGAATTTGTGTTCTCAATTGAAAGTGAGCTTTAAAAGAGATTTATTTTTATTTATGTGCATTGCCACATGAATGCAGGTGCTGGCAAAGACCGGTAGAAGCCATCGGGTCCCCTGGAGCTAGAGTTACAGGTAGTTATGAACTCAGGTCCTCTGAGAAGAGCAAATGCTCTTAACCACTGAGCCATCTGCCCAGCTCCCATCACTTTTTTATCTACTCATTGGTAAATCTGTCAAACTATGGCTTTAGTAATACTGAAGTGTGTGTGTGGTGGGGGGGATGGGGGGGTCTTTCTCAGGAGCAGTTAGGCACTCAGTATAGAAGCCTCAAGAGGACATCTGGTCCATGATAAACAAATGTGTTTTAAAAGTTAAAAATAATGACCACTGTAATCATTCCTTATCTTGTGCATCTAGTTTTAAGATCATCTAGAGAACTGTGTGACCAAAATCCACATAGATTGACTAAATTAATAAAGCAGCTGTTGTCTTTAAAGCATGTCAGAGATTTCAATCGCATGGAAGACTTGCTTTCTGACTACAGCTAATAAATTTTCAAGTTCACATATCATCAAGCTTCAGCTAAAACTAAGTATCGGATTCACCCCTGCTGAACTAAACATGCTTTGTACATCACCTTTTGAACTCCTGCCTGAAGAAGTCTACCCCAGCTGTGGCTTAATCTCTCACTCATTAATATGCTGGTAGGTTTGTGGGATGCACAAGAGACCTGTGCTCTGCTCACCTCACCGTGACTTGAGCATTCAAAAGACCCAGACATGGAAGCCAGGCAGCTTTTAAACCATGGGGATGAGCACTGTGTTCCCTAGCAAAGTGTGCAGGGGCTACCTGGCTGATGACTCAAATCGCAATACCAGTCTGCAAGGTTGTGACCTGAAGTTTATGCTACTTCACCCCTTCATTAACACTCAACACCCCCACTTCCAAAGAGCCACTAGAAAACAGTGGGAAAATACTTAAACATGATGCTAAGTGGCTTAGAGGGTCACTTAGGGTAAGGAGGTTTCAGCTCTGGGTGCCTGATTGCATAACAGTTTGGTTGCTGGTGAGTACTAAAGCCGTTGTGACTTCCTCACAGGTCTTATCTGGCCTGGGGATTCCCTGTGGCTTCAGGCCCCTTCCCTAGGACCCTCTATAAGAAGTATCATAATTACAAAATGATTTTTAAAAAAATGTCTCCATGGAACATTTGAATGTCGATCACAGATTCTAAATGTTGATTTTTGTTGTATTTTTGAAAGTTTTCATAGATTTCTGAACTCTCGGGCCCAACCAGGTTTAAATGTTTGAAGTCCTAATGTTCCTGCCAAAGGAATGGTTTCTCCATTAAGTTTGTGGCCTGTACACGTAAAGGCCACTGATGTCTATTCAAAGTTAAAGACACACATTGAGTAGTTAAGAGTCCATCTTCCTGAGTTCATACCCCACTTTGTTGCTTGCTAACTATGTGCCCCTGCAAGAACCATATAAGTCCCTCGCTAAAAGGCTATGAAACAGACACTTCTGAAAACAGCAGTTTCAGGTGGGATGAGGTTACCAAGAAAAGATTTTAGGTAGAGAAACAGTAAGTACCCTCCATTCCCCTTCATCATCCCATAGATAGCTCAGGGATTAAGCAGTTTCTATAGCTTCCCAACTCTCTCATTCTCACCATGCTTCAAGACCCACCCCTCCCCATTCCCTTTCCTCCCTTCAAACCTCTGACTTAAAAACCCCAGAACCTTAAAACACAGTGAAACTTTCTTACTTTGGTGTGTGTGTCCTTTCTATGATGTATTTCACTTTGTCCAGGGAAAGCTTACTTATGTTGATATTTTATTAGTGCTGAAATGTGGTGATATTTTATTTGTATGTTAATAAATAAAGTTTGCCTGGAGATAGCCAGCCATAAACAAAAGTCAGGCTGTGGTACCACATGCCCTTAATCCCATCACATGCCAGGCAGAGTCTCTGTGTGTTCAATGAGCCAAGCATGGTGACACACGCCTTTAATCCCAGTACCAACCATAGAGACCTGGAGGTCTGTACAGACAGGCAATGACAAGGAAGTGAAGTAGCTGGGCTAAGAGCCAATGAGAGGGCAGAACAGCAAGGCAATAAAGGTGCATGTTAGACAGGAAGAAGCTGATTCTCTTGGGAAGCTATGGCAGTGTGGTGAGCTAAGATTAGTTGCTAGCTATTCCTATTGCTCTGATCTCTATGGCTTTCACCCCTGTATTTGGCTCTGTGTTTCTTGTTTAATAAGACTGTTTAGAAATTCGTCTACACTTACTAACCAAATAACTCAGTTATCTGGCAAATTCAAGAGGGATTACATTAGTCAGAGTCCTATAAAGACGTAAAAAATACATTCAATTTAAGATAACTCAAGAAGTTCTTCATAGTGGGACCAATTACAAGGCCATGCAATTGGACAATGGGAACCTCCTCCTGCAGGTCACAACAGAAGGGCTGCCACCATCCCTAGGCCCAAGGGGACAAAGGAGGACAGAGGGCCCCCAAATCTAGATACAGTCTTATGAGGTCATCTTCAGAAGACAAGAGGGCAAATTGCCTGATGATAAACAAGATCACCCAGTCTGAAACAACATGAGACTGGATAATTCCCTTCTCTTTTCCCTCTGCTCTCCTGATGGTTTCCCACTCAGCCCAGTGGAACAAGAAGGTTCCAGTGCCCATCCCTACAAGCCAAACAGAAAGAAGAATGGAGAGGGAGACTAGGGGAAACCTTTTTTAAGGGGGAATACTTCTACCAGAGGGTTCCAAAGTGCTCTGGGGCTGGAGCATTTATATTGTCCTCTCTGGTTCCTGTATCTCTGCGCTTGTCATAACTCCCAATGGATCAGAAACAAGCGCCCTTTCCCAGAATTCCTGCAGTTTTTGAGTTCTCATAAGAGTAAACTCTGCATGCCCTCCCTGCCCCACCATACACCTTCGTCTGCGCTTGAAAATGAAGCTGGTTTTGAGGATCATCGAGCAGGCAATGTAACCTGGCGACACTACTTTGAAAGGCATTTCCTACCCAGCCATAGGTCTCCAGCCTTTGGGTGGGAACAAGGGAACAAGCAGAACATAAATCTAACAGAGAAAAGGAACCTGAGAGCCTGAGTCCAATCTCAGGAAAAGAAATTGGAGACCCTGACTCACACTTCAGGCAGGATACACAAGTGGAGAAAAAGACTCAGCTTGAGCATGCACTGTGTAAATCCTACTTTACAGTCCTTTCACATAGAAAGGGCAGTGCTAAATGCATTTTGCACAATGCAAAGTAACTGAACTACACTGGAAGCAAAAGAAAGGGGTTGGTAGTGTGCACCTCACAGCCCTCAACAGGACCCCTGTGGAGATGGGCCTTCAGCGCCCGGGACTCACAAATGCATAGAAGCTGATACAGAAGTGGCCTATGGATAGCCTGGCACAAAATGAGGCTAATCTTCTGAGATGGGGTTGATACACCTGAAGGCGACAGGAAGTGAGGCCGAGGCCTGGAAAAATGGACAAAATTTGTTCTTCAAAGGCTTTGAAATTGACTGGGGATGAAGCACAGGGAAAACTTCATTTGTATTCCTAGATATATTTGTTTATTCCAACTTGTCAGGCAGTGGACAGAAAATACAAAAGTATGTGAATGCAACATAGATGTCCATGAACTAGAACTAGACACATCATTTGTGAGCAGCATTCACAGCCCCCTTAGACACTTTCAATCTCTTTTTGTTGCAGGGCATAGTGCTACAAAGGCATATACATGCCCCGAGATGTGAGTTCCGGGGAGTCTCACACTAGGGAGACTCAAACTTCTTGGATTGTTCCCAGGAATATTTGTATTCCAATATGGCAACAATAACAGCCCACAACATTCATTTGAGATAAAGCACTAAGAGTTTTGTGAGAACGCCAATGCACATGAGGCAGCCAGCAACTTCTACCGGTCTTGTTGGTACCCAGGCCTGAGCCACAGTCAGGATGCCAACTGTGATTTGTGGTGTTTCTGGGATTAGCATTCAGTCTGTGAATAACACAGTGAGATAACTACTATTCATAATGTTTCCCTTTTTAAAAGAAACGGACTCTTACTATGTGGTCTAGACTGGGTTTGAACTTGCCATGTAACGCAGAATCGCATCCTATTCATGACCCTCCTACGCCAACTTCCAGTGTGCTGTGATTACAGGCGTGTACCATGCCTGTCCGTCATCCATACTGTCTTTAAAAGGCTGTCATCCTTAGAGGCCTTTACATTTAATTTTCTGACAGAAAAAAAAATAATTCACAAAGACAGATGGTAAAAATTGGAAAATTCAGTAGCCTGTATTCCTTCACTAAGAACATAATTAGAAAGTCAAATTTGGAAAACTGGGAGGCCGTGGAAGCTCTTTTCAATTGCTTGAGGCATCAGCTTGGTACAAGCCGAGACTATTCTTTCTCTCTTCCACACGGCTTCCCTTACTCTCTCCCCATTCATTTGTGAATTATCTTTACAGAGTAGTTAAAAAAAAGAAAGACCTTCAAAATGTGTCTACATGGTTGGCAGCTGAGAGCTCAGACGTTAATGACACACATCACCCCCACTAAGGCTCAGGAGCATTCCAGAATGGGGGAGCAGAAGGAGTGTAAGAGGCAGAGAATAGGAGAAGGGATGGGAAATGCTGCTCACTGAGCACAGGGTAGCCAATGCAGTGTTGCTGCCTTCAACAGACACATCAGCAGTCAACCATGAACAGGGAGAAGCTAATGGGACCTATCCCTCCCTGCTGGGCTACTGGCTACTCACAGATTCTGGGGGCGGGGCAGGGGGGATAGTTATTGTCTTTACTTGTCTACCTGCTGAGAACTCACCAGGCTCCAGAGGATGGGTCCCATCCCATAGCCCTAGTCACACAGATGATCCTAGTTAAATTCAGTCACTGTTAAAAAAAGAGAGGGAGGGCTGGAGAGATGGCTCAGCAGTTAAGAGCACTGGCTGCTCTTCCAAAGGTCCTGAGTTCAATACCCAGCAACCACATGGTGGCTCACAACCATGTGTAATGAGATCTGGTGCCCTCTTCTGTATACATAATAAATAAGTAAATATTTAAAAAGAGAGGGGGGAACAGTAACAATTTTTTAAAGTCATGAATGTGAGAAGGGGACTTGTGGTAATAGGAGAGGGAGATTAGGGTGGGGTTGTAACAATCAGTGTACAGTATACATGTATGCATTTATCAGAGAACAAACACAATAGAAATTCTTTTTTTTTTTTTAATTAAGTGTCTAAATAGATGCCTGGAGGCAGGAGAGATAGCTGGGTCTGTAAGAACATGAGGACCTGCTTTTAAATTCCCAGCATTCACATCTTTAAAAAAGCCAGGCATATGCCTTCATACTTGTAACCTCAGCACAGGGGTGGAGACAGGTGGATCTTGGGAGTTCTCTGGCCCATCAGCCTAGCTAGCTCTAATAGCAAGCTTCTGGTTCAGTGAGAGACTCCATCCCAAAGCCATAAGGCAGAGGGTGTAGTTAGAGAGCTTCTCTCCAGGTACCACTAAGCCCCCACAGTCCCACAACCCACATATAAAATAATCACTCAGATGCTTATATTACTTATAAACTGTATGGCTATGGCAGGCTTCTTGTTATCTACTTCTTCTATCTTAAATTAACCCATTTTTATTAAACTATACTTTCACTTGGCTCATAACTTATCGGTACCTTACATCTTTCTTGTCATGGCAGCGGCTGGCAGTGTCTCTCTGCCCCAGCCTTCTACCTCTTCTCTCTTGTCCCACTTATACTTCCTGCCTGGCCACTGGCCAAACAGCATTTTATTTATACAGAGTGATATCCACAGCACTTCTCCTTTTCTTTTTTTTTTTAAAAAGGAAAGTTTTAACTTTTACATAGTAAAATTACATATAACAAAACAATTATCAAGCAAGAATTATAGTTATAATATCTAGTCTATTTGTTTTGGCAAAATTAGACAAAATATTCTATCTATCCTATATTTATGACTCTAAGGTTTCATATCTAACTTATCTTTTATCATAACTAAGGAAAATTATACGTATCTAGTCTTCAACTACATCAAAGAACTCAGAAGGATATGATATTACCTGAGAAACAGGAGGATGCAAGCAACTTTCAGGAGACAGAGACAGCTGGCAGCCTGGACAGTCACCTAATGTTCCTTTGTAAAGTTGGGGCATTTGTCTTTAGCCGACAGGGCTAGAGTCTCTTGGTCACTTCTCTCAGTGTCCTGTAGAATGTCTGGCAGTTTCCTCTGCAAAGCAGGAACCTGAAGGACCATTTTGTCTCAGAGGTTAAGAGCTCTGGCTGTCCTTCCAGAGGTCCTGATTTCAATTCCCAGCAACCACATGGTGAACTCACAACCATCTATAATAAGAAATCTGGCGCCCAACATGGGGCACAAACCAACAACCCTGAGATTAAGAGTCTCATGCTCTACCGACTAATCTAGCCAGGCTGGTTCCCTGACCGGGAAACAAGGGCAATGGTGGTGCACGCCTGTAATCCCAGCACTCAGGAGGCAGAGGCAGGTGGACCTCTATGAGTTCAAGGCCAGCCTGGTCTACAAAGCAAGTTCCAGGACAGCCTCCAAAGCTACAGAGAAACCCTGTCTCAAAAAACCATGACAAGAAAGGTGTAAGGTATTACTAAGCCATGAGCCACGTGGCAAAGTATAGATTAATAAAAATGGGCTAAATATAAGAGTAAGAGTTAGACAATGGTAGGCTGAGCTAATAGCCAAGCAGTTTAAATAATGTGTCTCTGTGTTTATTTTATAAATGGGTTGTTGGACTAACAGGGCTTGGCGGGGGCTGGAGAGAAGGTCTCCAACTACAAGAGGGTAGTAGAAAAATCCACCCAGTGTCCTGCTGTGTCCTCTGCTGGGGCAAACATGGCCATGTGCACCTGCACAGTCAGATGCATCTACTACACAAAAACTTAAGAGAAAGGAGGAAAAATAGATGTTCAAATACTCACAAGTTATGCCTAAGTTTTAGTTCCAGGAAATTTAATGAACTAAGTGCTGCAAGTTTAAAATCATAAAATGGGCAAATTTGGGGAGTGAGTCTAAGATCAGTGGATTAGTGGCCAAGACCACAAAATGTTTCCATTAACTTTTTTCCTGGATTTCTCTGCAGGAGCAGTGAATTTCATGCATGCCAATTTGGGAATGGTTCCGGCAGTCAAGCTGCTTCAGGGGAAGCAATGAGAGACAAATGGCCAGACCTAAGGAGGAACAGGAAACGGCCAGTTCTCCAGCATTACAAAAACAGGTAGTTAATTCTCTCTTTTTTTTTTTCAGTCTCTTATTAACTATGATCTGTGCACTCATTTTTTTTCTGCTTCTTGGTACCATGGGGATATGCTTTAGCAAAACTAGAAATATCTGTCCTAATAAAGGTCCACTATAGACTCATTGAGAGCAGGTGTTTTTAATATTGAAATAGAAGACCTAGAGAGATGTCCTCGAGGACGGATTTCCTGTTCTTGATTACACAGTGTGGTTTGGGTTCTACACTAAGCCGAGATTAAGAGATTTAATCATTTTTGTTTTTAAAAGAGGAGAAAGGAACCAAATCACACTTCTCTTCCTACTCAGTTTAAGATCACAGAATATTTACAACATTTGCAAAACAGCCCTGCATTCCTGGAGTTTTTAGGGTCAAAGCCTGGGCTCTGCCAGTCACAAGCAAGGCTCAGCCATACATCTGCAGTACAGCACTTAAAAAAACAGGTCACTGTGAAGAGCAGAGATAGAAGATTCACTCTATGTGGCCACTTTAGGAAAAGGAACAAATTAAAGGGTCCATGGACCCCCAAGTCCATCTTTGGTAGGCTGCCTTGAAATTTAGGTTTAAATGGAGGGCTGCAGGTGGGTACAGCTAAGTGGTCTGGACAGTGAGTGGTCTCAACCTTTGTTGGCACATTGCCTTGTCCCCAGACTCTCCTGAAGGCAGTCTGACTTGTCAGACTGTGAGAAATGGCAAGTTTCTCCTGTGCCTTGAACCAGGGCTTAAGCTTTTCTGGGTGCCCAGCATGGGATTCCTGGAGAAATTTTCATTCTTGGAGTCCATTGTTTTACTTGTCTGATAACACACATTAATACTTCTCTTTAAAATACTCTGTCTGTGGTTAGGAAGTTATACATGCATTCCATATGTTTTACAGGAGCCAAACACCTTAATTCTGAAACCCACTACTGTTGTGCAGCTTGGATAAGAGTGCTGGGGAGTATTCAGGGATACACAGAAGATGATACTACTGTCACCCAAAAAGACATCTTTTGGAAATTCCGATGGAGTCAGTCTTATACCATATAAGGTTAATCTTTCTATTCCCCGCCCCCCCCCCCAGTCTATATCACAGACCCTCAGTTTCTACAACCTAGAACACATTGTATAATAATAGGCAGTGTGCAGCCTGAGAACTTAACTATTAAGTGTACTCCATCAGACTGATAGAAAAATTAAAACTGCATTTATAACGTTTATGGAAAAATTAGTAATGGCTCCACAACCCATTTATATATGAATTTTTAGAAGGCAACTTATTCATAAAGTAGATTCCATCCATGTAAATCAAACTATTCCTCAGTCTTATGGAAGTCTATAAACACCTAGCAATTGTTAGAGCTAGATGGACTCTGAAGAAAAAGTTCAAATGAAAAGCTTATATACTTCCTTCACAATCAAACATGTTTTTCCTCCATCAGAAGTAACCAATAAAACAATAAGGGGACAAAGGGGGAAAGATAACCAGTGGATGGGATGTCCACAAGAGAGAGAAGAGAAGTCACTGGAAAGTAAACCGAAAAGAACCATGAAAGGTCCTTTACTCCTCCCACCACCTGCATGCAATCCAATAGCACCTTGAATTATCCAAGAATGGTGCTAGCTATGTATAAAGTTTATCATGGAAATTTTCACCATCTTCTCCAATAACTCTTGTAATTATCAAGATGAGCATTTTCAAGTTTATCGACTTTATCTAGAAGAAAAATAACGTAACATTTACTAGGTGCTTGCCACATGCCAGTCAATGTACTAAAGTGTTAGCCATGTGTGGCAAGTGTTTTATGCATATATGTATGTATGAACATATGTATGGATGTATGTGTGTGTGTGTGTGTGTGTGTACAAACTTTTAGATTAATCCTAGAATTTTCTGAAATTCTGAGGATTACAAATAAGAACAGTCACATCAGTGTCAAATTGAAATTTCAGAAAGTGTGATTTCAGACATTGTTTTCTGTCTATGCTGCCTAGAATCAAGGATGTGATGGATTGCTGGTTCCCTGAGAATCTGTCTCCATCACGCACTATGAGTGGCCACTGTCCTGTTAGACTCCTTAGTCCTGCCTGGTTTGTTGACTTTCTATGAGTTAGAGCTATATCTGCTAATTTAGACTTCAAATGTAGAAGCCCCAAGGTCTGAAAGGTACAGACAAGTGGATTCTACCCAGGACAAAAGGTCAGGATCAAAGTAGCTCAAAGGGACAATGAAGCAATGGGATGTATCGCTGTTCCTTGCCTTTCTATCCACATAGATACATCTTTGTACATGAAATGTAGCTGGAGACCTTCTCTCCAGCCCCCACCAAGCCGTTAGTCCAACAGCCCACTTATAAAATAAACACACAGATACTTATATTATTTAAAATGCTTGGCCATTAGCTCAGGCCTACCATTGTCTAGCTCTTACTCTTATATTTAGCCCATTTCTGTTAATCTATACTTTGCCACATGGCTCATGGCTTATGGGTACCTTACATCTTCCTTGTCCTGGCGGCCGCTGGCAGTGTGTCCTTCTGCCTTCCTGTTCTCCCAATTCTCCTCTCTGTTAGTCCCGCCTATACTTCCTGCCTGGCTACTGGCCAATCAGTGTTTTATTTACCAATCAATCATCCACAGCAATGAAGCATTAGTAAACATGTTCTACCTTCCTGCTAGTGCTAAACCAACATTAATGGATATAAGTCGTCATGGCCATCAGCAACAGCTAGCCTCTTTATGCTTAAACCCTCTTTCTTCATTATAGAGCTTAACTACAGGCCTTTCTACTCACTAAGGATGATGTGTCCATGAACACTTTCTTACTGCCTCTCAATACAGATCCTTTACATTCAAAAATTAATTTTCAAATACATTTTTAAAGTCATAATATATTAAATTACTTAAGAAGCAGTCATGTGGAGGGCTCTTTCAGAACATTTAAGGGAGTGAAATAGTGAGCTGTGATTTGCAAACAATTGACTCCTTGTGCAAGCATTATCACCCATAGGAGAGTCATCAAGCCGGAGGCCATTCAGATGTTCTCAGTAGACACTGTGACTCTGAGGAAAGTATTACTTGAGAGACCTGGTTATCATTTTTTTTGTCATCCTCAATAATTATATGCAAAGGAAACAGTCTCTAAGTCTAGGAACTCTCTTATGTTTCGGCATGTATGGAAAACCAGGTAAAAATCTTTTATAAAAACTTTCTACTATGTTGATCAACTATAGGAGGAGTCACCATGGAAACCAAGTTCATTTGGCCCTTTATCTACTCTCACATGCTTGGTGAAAGTTTTTCCTTGTCATTTTAGATCTCAAGGCTAACATTTTGGGTACCACAGAGCAAACACCACAGCAGGTGGCTTTATAGAAACTTTAGCATGCTGATAACTGTCAGGCCTTTGTCTTTTACAGCTTCACAGAGACTGCACTGAAGAAATTAATCAAGCATCAAAGGGAGCATGTTAATGTAAAGCATCATCTAAGACGACATTGTGACATCTAGAAGCAGTGAAAGGCTTGCACTAAAGCACCAGAGTTACTTGCCCAAAAAAATTTCTTTTTTATTTTTTCCGAGAATAAAATGGAAAGCTCTCGCTCTCTCTCTCTTTCTTTCTCTCTCTCTCTCTCTCTCTCTCTCTCTCTCTCTCACACACACACACACACACACACACACACACACACACACACAACAACAACAACAACTTGTTCCACCTAAGTTGGAATTTTTCACTGTTCAACTCATTTGCATGTCCAAAAAGGACTACCAGAACAACACAAGAATTTGAGGGCACAAATATGTTTTAACAAATAAAAAAAATAATATGAGGGTGAATGAAATACTGAATATTAATAGTTGGTTAAATAATTTCATAACATAAAGAAAATTTATTTTAAGACCTGGAAAGATGGCTCAGCAGTTAAGAGCATTTGCTTCTTTCTCTTCCAGAGGACAGGAGTTTGGCGTCCAACAACTATGTTGGGTGGCTCACAACTGCCTGTAACTCTAGCTCCAGAGGATCCAATGCCCTCTTCTTACATCTTTGGGCACTGCACTCAGATGCACAAATTCACACACACACACACACACACACACACACACACACACACAATTCTTAAAATAAAAAGGAAGTTTATTTTAAAATGGTAATTTAAAAATATAGTCATAGATCTTTGACTGTGCTAGTCATCTTTAAATCCTTTGACACTAGCAAGATGACGATGATATTAATATTACAGATTCTCTATCGATGTTGTTACATAAATGAACAGTGATTGTGGCTTCTATCCCAAGTTTCTAGCCATGTCCATAGGAATGCAAAGCCAAAACATACAGAAAGTGATACAGAGTTAGGGGGTAAAAGAAAGCACCAATTTAAGAGATTAGGAACCTTGAAGGGGTAAATGCTGGATGCTGGTTCCTTCCTATTCTGGGGTTGTGCCGGATGTCCAGGACTATGTCAGAGTGGCATGGCCACCTGGGTGCATGGGTGGCACAGACACCTGAGGAAGCTGAAAGTAGAGGGCCCGTCTCCACCCCAACAGGAAACAGAGAAAGGCAAGCTGTGGGAAAGTCTGCAAGCTCTTCACCAGCACGCTCACGATGGTCCTCCCCAGGACCCCTCAGTCTCAACGCTATCCCCGTTCCTTTCACCAGCTGTAAGCTCGCCCCAAACCAGGATTGAGGTTATTTCCTATCAACTGTTAAGCCAAACTAACTCCCCCATTCCTGGCTCCCTCTTTTCTTAGCTGGTTTTCTGTCTTTCCTTTAAAAGCCCATAACTGGATCTCTTCTATAGCTTGATCTTTAAACCAGGCAGGCAGTGAGTTGGCAGGCAAAGAAAGGCTTTTCAACCGGCCAGTCCAGAGCACATGCGCACTTGGATAAGAACAGAAGTTAGAATCTGGCTCACAACTGACTTGGTCCCCAGAGGACTTTCTTATTCTTTTATCCAGAACTGCTTGTCCAGCCTCAGAGTTTGCTTTCTCCCACCTCCACTTCACCCCTCAGCTGAAACTCTGCAGGCTCTGTGCCTTTGACACTCGGAACCCTTTCTTCCTTTACGACTCCGCCCTCCCTCGAGGCTCCAACACTGAGCAGTGAAGGCCATTCCTTATGCCCAGAATGGGATCTTTGTTTCATTTCTTTTACTCTCTGTGTCAGAAACACTGCACAGAACAATAACTTTGAGTTTTGTTTATTTCCAAGATTCAGGCTAATTATAGGTTTGTTTACCACCCCCTCCCTATCTTCTTCCCCTTTCTCCTCAGCATTATCAAAAATGAAAGACAAAATCTCCAATGACCATGTTAAATGCCATATCATTCGACCCTTCAAATTCAGGAACTCTTTAACATAATACGGGACTCTCTTCTGAAGTGAAGTGCAAACAAAAGCCAACATTTCCTCGCCTCCTCCTGAATATCTTTTGGTGATCCTTTTTGTAACTGAACGTGAAATTGAAGCAAAGGAGAAGGATAAAGGGAGGAAGAAGGTAGACACGAGAAATGGAGAAGAGAGAAGATCAACAAGCAGAGATAGAATTTGTACAGATGATAACTATCTGGCCTAGGAAATGGTATTGCAGCTGGAAATCCTTGACTGATCCAGTCTAATGTAGAACACCCAAAAGTCTCAGGAACTGGGGACATTCATTGTTTCTGGAAAACGGCATTGGGTATGGGGTACAAACCCTGAAAGCTTGGTTAGGTGTTCATTTAGAAAGTGGTTAACCCTTCTTTCCCTTCATGTCAACATTATATTGGATTTTTGTTGCGTGAAGTTCTTAAAAATTCTGAACTTGAAAATCCCAGGTTCAATTAAGAGCCAATAATGTGGGACACAAATAGAGAGTTTCAGCAAAATCTGAAATTCTAAATGCAGAAATTCCTAGACCTCTGTTCCTTGTTGGCTCCCAGGATACCAGCTACCAGGCACAGAATTCTACCCTGAAGACTCAATACCCCTCCCTAAGTAATCTAACCATCCCAGGAACACAGGCCCAAAGACACCAGCATGGAGGTTTCCAACAACCCATAAGTCACTCTACAGTAGAGCCCATCAGTAAGAAAGACCCATCCGGGAGCACAGGTTCATTAGCTTTCCAGAGCCCCACTGTCACATTCAGTTAACTATGGGGGATGCTGGGAGGAGATGGGGACCTCTTGAGCTTGGCTCAATGTGCACCCCTATAATCTCAACTCTTGGGTAGTGAGTGCAGAAAGAGGATCAGTAACTCAAGATTACCTGAAGCTACATGGGAGTTTGAGACCTCCTGTCTCAAAAACAAAATAAAATAAAATAAGGGTCCAGTGCTGACAGGAACAATGCAGCTGGCAGAAAGTGAAGGGGGGATAAAGCCAGCATGATGTCATTGAAAAGATGAAGAAAGATATTAAAATTATTAAACAGGGACAGGATATCATTTTTTGAAAGAAATAGATAATGAGAGAGTATCTTTGGGAAATTAATAGCCTAGTAATATGGATGAAAAATTAAAACTTCATAGGGAATTTTGAGAAAAATCAGAAACTACATCAAAGTTATCAAAAGATGAAAAATAAAGAAAAAGCAATTTAAGGAATGTCCTAGAAAATCTACCAACCAAAACCAAATAATAACAGTTTCAGAAGGGAGGAACAGAGAGAAAGGAATCACTGATGAAAGTTTTCCAGAACGAAGAGAAGTTCCCACATCTAGGAAGCCAAGTGCCCACCCACCACAGTGGAAGAAAACAAACCCACCCAAATGCATCATCATGAAAGCTCAGAACCCTGTGATCAAACAGAAACCTACGAGCTTCCAAGTGACACAGGTCTCCTCCAATGGACAGAGAACTTAACTAGCATCCAAATTCCCCGTCCCATCACCTCAGTACGAAAGCCATAGAACAAGGCCTTGGAAATTTAAAGGAAAAAGGTGTTCCCAGCTGTTTTCAGTTGCTTTCTATTACTGTGATAAATATGGCCAAAAGCAGTTTGGAGAAGGAATAGGTTTAATTGGCTTACCTTCTATTGCTAAGGAAAACCAAGGCAGGAACCTTGATGGCAGCCTAGTGGTAGGAACAAGAGCAGATATAGCAGAGGAATGCTGCTGACTGGCTTGCTTTTCATGGTTTGCTCAGCTTGCTTTTTTTCCCACAACCAGGAACCACCTACCCACGTGAGGTACCATGCATGGTGGGTTGGCCCTCCTGCACCAAACATTAATAAAGAAAATATCTCACTGATACACTCCCAGGCCAATCAGATGGAGGCAATTTTCAAATGAAGTTCCCTCGTCCGTGTGACTATAGTTTGTGTCAAGTTGACAAAAAATAATAAATTCTATACTAAGATAAACACCGTCAGGCGTGAGAGGTGTTTTCGGCCATCCTTCACATAGTTCCTTTTCGGAATATTTACTTTTCATGTACCCTTTCTTAGAAAAAGTCATGGTTAGTAAAAATAACAGATAAATTAAGGTCTATTCAGAAAAGAAACGTATATTAGTAAGAGTGGGCGAATTTCAGCTCCAAACAGTGAGGAACGCAGGCCCCTGCCCAGACCCCTGCCTTGACTATTCTGCATCCATGTCAGGCTGTGGAAAACACTCAACAAAATGTAGGCCCTGGCACAGCACAGTGTGCCCTTGAGCCTAAAAACCTTGGGCCTAGCTCTAGTTACAGAAAAAACCCCGCCAGATATCCTCATACAGTAAAAGAAGCCAATTAAATGTTACAGCAAGCAGGGTCATGATAAAGAAAAAAAAAGTAGTAGCCACAACTGCTAAAAGAGATAATAATTTTCTGGTAGCTGGAAGCTATCCAAGGACAGCACCTCTAGATGGGAGAGACATCAATCCTGAGTCTGCTCCTACATAGTCTGTAGACCCCAAGCCCCCTTGCTTTGCCCCCCTTCCTTTACTACCTATAATACCTTACCCCCTTGTTACTCAGGGTCTCTCCTGCTCTGCTGCTGCCGCCTCAGATGAGTAGAGAGTCTCAAGTTAATGTGTAGTACAAAGACTCTTTCCTTTGCATCAGATTTGGTCTCATGGTGGTCTTTGGGGGATTCTGGATACGATAGCAGCAGCAAGAAAGAATCGTGTGAACACAATGCTGAGTGGAAAACAAGAAAAGATAAGATTGTAGTTATGAAGGATGAAAAATTAGGTGCATAGTGCAACAGGTACAGTGGAAGGTATCCTAGATCTATCGAGAACTTTCTCAATGCAGACTTCAGTGTTTTCACTGAGACAGAGAAGAAGAGAGGGGTGGAGGGAGGGAAAGAGTGAAGAAAGAGGGAGAGGGGAAGAATGTTTGCTCTGGGAGAAGATGAAGATGCTAATTTGCTTCTCTGCAATTATTTCATTCGCTATATGTATAACAAACATCACATTATGTACCTTCAGTACAGAAACAGTTTACAAAAATTAAATAGAAAAAAAAAGGAAAACCAAGTCACAGAAGAATATATGCCTAGTTCATTCACACAAAGTTCTAATGTGAACAATTAAATGCAGTGTTTGGAATCAGACTATAGTAAAACTCCAACGTAAAGCAAAGACTGACAATCACAGTTCAGAATGAGGCTTGCCCTGGGCAGAGAAAGGAAAGCAAGGAGGTGTGAAAGCTGTACACAGGGTCTTTGAAAGTGAGAATGATGGGCTTCACCTAAGCTGCTCGGGCAAGTGTTCCTAATGAGCTAAGATAACAGTCAGACTTCTGCTCAGTTTAGAACATGATTTGCCCATTGACAACAGTAAGTAGACAATATTTCAGGAGGCTGTCTTCTGTTTGTACAAGCACACAGCTGTCGTGAAACCTAGCCTCCTGTGCCCAGTAGTGAAACAGTAAAGCGCTCAGCAGGTGCAGCTCCACAGCCAAGGGAATTTCAAAGGAAGTCCGTGCTCTGTTTCTAGAAGCCCAGAATGGAGATGGAAGTTCCAAGCCCTGGACAACATCAAATCCCCATGTCTCCAGGTCCCCTCCCCACAGCTCTGCTCTCACCAACTCCTGGGCTAGCCATCAGACCTCGCTCCCTGGGAGGAGTGAGGGAAGCTGGCCTGAACACTGCCATCTTGTACAGCATTTGCCATCATAAGTTAATATAGCAATTGCACCAAAGATAAGACAATGGCATCCAGGGTTGGGAGAAGCATGGGTAACCTTATTTAAAATACACCAATTCAGATTCCTAGCTTAGCAGCAGCCAAACAATTGAGGAGCATTTGAGACAGAGGCTGATTTTTTATCTACAGGTATAGAATAATTATTTGTGGGAAATCTGTAGTAAGGAGGAAATACCTAGATTAACTAATCTGTTTTGAATGAGCATTCAGATCTTAGACCTAAATCCCTGTACAAAATGTGAACATTTAATACCAAGTTACAGTTTAAAAAATACATCACTATTTCTATAGTACATTGGAGTTTCTCCGGCTCACACATTAGTATCCTTGTGCGCCCTGTAGTTTTTAAAAATGAGCCCCTGATTACAATTCACTATCCAGAATTTTACAACTAGAACTTGAAGAAAATAGAGTTCCTGCCAAAATAGCTTCCTGCCCAGGTGCTGAACCAATTACCTCTTAAGCAATCAGGCAGTAAAACCAGTAATGGTGATTTTTCTCAAGTGCTCTATGTAAGGAGACAGCTTGGAAAAATAAAGATGAAAATTTGTTTTCATAACCAGGAGTGTTTGAAATCCTGAGAGACTGCTTGAATGCCTTACTGGAATGTACATAACTCTGCAAGCTCCCCAGTGCTCTGATAGTTAAAAGTCTACCCAGTCAACACCAAAACTTTTTTCCTAAAATGTGGGGTGGGGGGAGAGAAAAAAAATTTATTGTAATGAGTAATTTGTCTGTCCATACATAGTTAACTGAATAAATTTACCCTTATGAGAGGAATTATTTAAACATAAAGTTGGCTACTAAGATATTTCACCCAACTAGAATATCAAAATAATAATTATGACTACAGCTTCTTTTAAGAATAAATAAAAGGCTGAAGAGATGGCTCAGTAGTTATGAGCACTTTCTGCTCTTTCAGAGGACTAGGGTTCAGTTCCCAGTACACACACTGAAGCTCACAACCATCTGTAACTCCAGTTCCAGGGAATACAAAACCCTCTTTGACCTCCACAGGTACCAGGCACACATACAGTGCACATCCACGCAGGCAAAACATGCATACACATAAAAATAAATGAATCTTTAAAAAAAAAAGAAACTTGTCAACTCCTAGTAGTGTTTTATAAGTCAATTCCAAATTAGAGAATGTAACATGGTAGTATTTTTCTAACCTTATTATGTTTATAATATTTTGATTAATTTTTTGAGAATTTCATATGATGTTATTTTTAACATATCCACTCCCTCACCCCTCCTCCTAGGTCCAATCCCTACCTCTCTATTCCCTCCCAACTTAGGTTTTTGTTTTCTTTTTCTAACCTGCTAAGTCCAATTTGTGTGGCCTATATACTCACAGATGTGGGGCCATCCATGGGAGTGTGGTCAACCTAAACAGGATGCTATTTTAATAATTTCACAAGGTATTACTTTAAATTTTTCACAAATAATGACTTCATGTTTATGGAAAGGGGGGAAAGATTGTGAAATATTTAATAGGTACTATCCAGTTTTGTTGTGTATTATGCTTGGTTCTGGACATAAACTACATCAGGAATATAGTTCCAGTAAATAATTGAATAACTAATTATAAATAAATAATAATAAATAATTGAGGAGTAGATGCCGATGACTGATTAAGCAAGATGAGAAAATCTGGAACCTTCTAAGTCCCCTCCCGCGATGGGAACGAAAACAGTGGGTGGAAGTCAGCAAGAGAAGCAAGGTCTGCAAATAGATTTGTAATGGGGCAATTACAGCAGTGGCACTGTGGGTCACCAGGTAGGAAGGCACCAGGAGGGTTGGGACACAGGAGCCAGAAGAGATAGAACGCAGGATGGGCACTCGTTATTCACGCCTGTTCTCTAAGTAGTCAGCAGTCACTCCCTCCCTCGGCCCCCCTGGATGGCAAGTCCCAGGCTCTGCTTTGGGAGGCTGGGAATGTGAGGAAAACAACAACAGGCAGGTAAGTGGCTCAGAAATAATAATATTACACAGATGGTGAAAATAAAGTGTAGGGGAAGCATGAGTAAAGAGTAATCCATTAACAAGGGTTAACAGAGGTCAGAAGATTAACTTACAAGCAGTCAGACCGCATTTTGTCAGCACAAAACGTTACGTTTTCAGCTCATAGTCTTTCTTGTTTCTCGTGTTTTCTACATAATATGGAAAGCTGCTGCACATAGTAACTATGGGCTTCATTTCCACGGGCTTCAGATGGCGTAATTAAGTCTTCGGCTCCACCTGAGGGCACACTGCCTGCAACAATCATCAAACTTTTCCTTTACTCCAGTTGAGATTTCCAACCAATTAAATTTCAAAACAAAAGCTAACCCAGGAGATATTGACCCCAACACACACACACACACATATACACACGCACACGCACACACACACACACCACAGTGCACACACATCACCCACACACATACATACATCACACAGGCATATACCACACACACACACACACACACACACACACACACACACGCATACATCATACATACACACCACACACACATACAGTGCACACACACCACCCACACACATACACATATACCACACACACACATATGCATATACATCATATACACATATACACAAATACCACACACATACATACACATACCACACACACACATACACACACCACACACATACATACACACACCACACACACACACATACACACATACCATATACATACCACACATGTACACATACATTGTGCACACACACTGTGCACACACATATACTGCACACATACACACACTGTGCAAACACACACATACACACACCACACACACATATACACACACCACACACATATACACACACACTAGGTAAATGCACGCACCACACACAGACACATACATACACCATGCACACACACCTTTTGATAAGACCTGAGTTGAGAAGAGACTGCTGATCTAACACAGTGGGTCAGGAGTCTAAATTATTAAACATCCAGTCATGGGGTTGGAGAGGTGGCTCAGCATTAGGAGAGCTTGCAGCTGTGGCAGAGGACCAGAGTCCCCAGCACCCATGTGACTCCAGACTCCAGCCCCAGGAACTCTGAGTATCCTCTTCTGGCCTCCAAGAGCAGCTGCACATACATTATATATATATACACACATAAATGAAATATATATATAAATGAAATAAATATATATATGTACGCACATAAATGAAAGCAAAATAAATCTTTTAAAAGATAAAAAAGCATATAAAACCTAAAATTTGAGTCTGTGATTTTGCCCAGAAAGCATATTAACTTTTCCTTCATTTGGAGCTCTTTATCGGTCATGCAGCGAGCAAGCGTAAAGCATGGAAGGTCCAAATTTGGAAATATATGGGATTCTAGTGTTTATTGCTCCTGTAAACCATTCAGACAAAACTAATACAGTTTTGTATTTCACTTTATATTCACAATTATAGGCATGAAAGACAGCTCTCACCCTGAGATTCTGAAGGAAACTTGAATCCTTTGATGCTCACGAATTAAGACTTTTAATGTGGATGGTCCCATGAGAGTTCAGTCTGATTCAGCAGTCATTTTGTGTTTGTGCTACCATCTCTGCCGATGTGCAAGTTCTAAGGTGACTGAGACTCCAGTAGAATCCCTCCAAAGCCCAGCCCATAAGTGAACATGGTTAGTCACTGAAAGGCACAAGGCCTGTTAGAATGTGGGGCTTACCCTCAAACACAGAGAGTGATTCCCTCCCAATCTTTAGCTCTCTACCAGCCAAATATCCACACTTAGAGAGACAATCCCTTACTGCTACCCTAATGTTTCTTAGATGGGAGGAGAGCAGAAAGGCAGCATCACTGGAGGAGGAGGGGAGTGGTGTAGATGCAGGGCTCATGTATAAATTACACACACAAAAAAAATTCTTTTAAAGCAAAGTGACTGCTCCCTACACTTCCTTTAAGGTTTCTTTGCATTACTACATAAGACTGTCACCCAGATTAAATAAGAGAGTAAACTGGGAAAGTCGATAACCCCAAAATTCTCCCTCTGCCTCTTACTGCATCCCCAGTTCTGATTCCCACTCACCTCCTTTTCTGAGTTGTCTGGCCACAGGCAGAGGCATTGTCTATGAGCCAGGGTGAAGAGGATGGGAGCTAAGCCCAGAGTAAGAAAGGTAAATGCATAGTGATGTTTGATGTATGGGGGGCAGGGGGGAGAAAAGCATTGTCAGGCCAGGTGGTGGTGGTATACACCTTTAATCCCAGCACTCGGGAGGCAGAGGCAAGTGGATCTCTGAGTTTGAGGTCAACCTGGTCTACAGAGCGAGTTCTAGGACAGTCAGGGTTACACAGAGAAACCCTATATCAGCGTGTGTGTGTGTGTGTGTGTGTGTGTGTGTGTGTGTTGTCCTCCTCCTGGGTGATAGTATTGCTTTAGTTTTTATATATAATTTTGGTTAATATACACAGCAAACTTTTTGTGTATCTAACAAATTGATGTCTCAGATTGTAATGTAAAGTCTGTTATTGTGGAAAAGACCCACAGAATTTTACTTTTTGTGAGGTAAAGCAAAAGCTTGCCGAGGGAACAGCCATGCCTGTCCTAGCTTGGACTGGACTTCAGAGCAGTCTGTGAGGAAAGTTGCCACTGCTGAATGTATGTCATGCAGACAGGTGAGGGATTCCCACAGCACCTTTGAAAATGGAAAGATGCAAGCAAATGGCATGAGACCTAATGAGGGGGTGGAAAACAAATTTTTTGTTTGTTTCTAGAAAGATGGCGGTATTCATTACGTGTCTATTGCTGTTATAATGCACCATGGCCAAAGCAACTTAAAGAAGAAACTGTTCATTTTGGGCTCGTAGTTCCAGAGGAATAAGACTCCAGCATCATCATGGTGGGAGAGCAGACCAGCACAGTGGCAGAAACAGCTAGGACCTCAGGTCCCCAGTGAAAACAAGCTGAGAGAGCAGCAAACTTGAGATGGCAGGTGGCTTTGAAACCTCAAAGTTCTGCCTCAGTGACACACTTCCTACAGCAAGGCCACAGCCTCTAACCCTCCCCCAGACAGTGTCACCAACTGGGGACCATGTTTTCAAATGCCTGGGAATATGAGAAAAAATTCATTCCAGCCTCCACAATGGCTGGGTGGAGTACTAGCTGCTCTTGCAGAGGACCCAAGTTCAGTTCCCAGCACTCACACAGAAGCACCCTGCAACTCCAGTTCTGGAAGATCCATCATCCCTTTAGAGCCTCCACCAACATGGGGCACATACATACACATACATAGTGCACAGAAATACATGCAGGCAAGACATATATGCACATAAAATAAAAGTCAACAAGTCTTTTAAAAATGAATTTCCAAAACATCTGCAAAAGCAAAAATGAGTAAAACTCACATTGTGCATATATTAACATATTCATCATTTCTTATTTGTCGTGCATATTCATACTATGTGGTCAACTACACACAGGCAAGAACACTACTGAGGAAGGGATGATATCTTAAAGTGCTCTGTGAGCTCCCTACTGCCTCATTTACCTCTTCCCTTTACTTCTAGTAGACAAATCAAATAGAAGTCTTCAATAGAAGGCATGAGATAACTAAGATAATATTGTTCTCATGAAATTGCATGAACTAAATGCTCAATAAATGTCAGATTCTATTTGCCTTGAATTCTTTCTGTCAAATGTGACATTGTTGAATAGTATCCAGGATGTCTGGAATGCTTATACCACATCTATACTTGAGACATAGAAAATAAGAATCTCTGATCCCAAGAATATTTGTTATATAGAGAATTTTTCTCCTAGCTTTATCTGCATTAAAACTTTTTGACCGGTGTTGCACATGATTTCTGATCTGAATGCTTTAGGCTGAGAAATGACATTTATTCTGCCCATGTAGGCAGAAACAATCTACATACAAAATAAAATGAAAGGCCAGAAGGTGGACTTCTGGAATAGCAGTTGGGCCATAAGTTCACTCCCCTATAAAGACCATGAACATACTCTAAAAAGTTAACATGGTTCTAATTTACTAGAATTACTAGAACACTGAAAATTAGCCAACAGTATAATTATCTATGGGAAGACAGTCTATTTAAGAAAAACTGCTGAGTCTTGATAAGAACACTAAGGACTACAACAGTATTTTGGGTTTTTTTTTTTTTTCATTTTTTTTTATTCTTTAAAGATTTCATATATGTATCTAACAAATTTTCATCATTTTCTTCTCTCAACTCCCTCCAGTCACCTCTGTCTTCCCAGTCTCCAACTCCACCACAGTAGCCTTGAAATCTGCCAGTGTGACAAGGACACTTTGATGGCTTTGGAACTCATCTGAAAGCCCTTCCCCGAGGACAGGCCAAGGCACTGCCCCCATTTGCAGTGGTATCTAGTCAATCTGACCAGAGTTCAGCCTCGTAGAAAAAGACCTGACCCAGCAATCACAGAATCAATATCCCAATTCCTTCAACTTCCAACTGACTAAACATAAATTACCAATGGGGAAACACAAAAATCCCAGCACACACACACACACACACACACACACACACACACACACACACACACGGGTTGAAGAACAAGACTTCCAAGGCAGGAGTGTAGCTCAAAGCTCTGGCACATCCTTGGAGATTAGGAAGACATTGCATGTGTTCAAAGCTGGGTTCATACAAAAGATCAACCAGAGAAGGCAGCAGTCACCTATCCTGCCTAATGCTGAGCCTACACAGGCAGGAAATAGGGACTGAGACAGACCTGTAAACTGTTTGAGAGTGGAAGGTCTGTCCAACTACACACATACACACACACATACACACACACACACACACACACACACACACACACACACACAAACACACACACACACACACACACACACATACTATTCCATCTTCCTACCAGAAGCCACTACCACTACCAAAACCTTTCAAAACTTTACAAATGTCTTAGTTAGAAGCATCAGGATGGTGTTTCTCCACACACCTACCACAGCTGGAAATTGATTTGTGTCAGCAACATTACAGAACTTGGACCTCCCAACTCCACTGACTGCTTCTTAATGCTTCCTAACTGCCTGCTCTCCTTGTCAGGACACAGGGATCCAAGGTGTTTAAACCTAGCTTGCCTGTCTTAGTGCTCTCTTGGAACACAGATTTACAACTGTCATTTCTGAGGCCTCATACAGCCAAGCCAGTTTCCACACGGAATCCTGCCTTTCACAGCTGTAAGCCAGTGTGTGTTGAAAGAGTAGGCACTGGAGGAACCAAATTCACCACGTGCTCCAAGTCTGTCTTTCCTTCTCTCAAACGTAGCACAACAGTGAGCCAGCAAACCTGGTCCCTAAACTCTGGTACCCCATTGACTGAGAAGAGAGGTGGGACATGGGAAGCATTAAAACGAATGACTTTTAGAACAGTGTAGACAAACCTGGAGGACATTAACTAAGTGAAATAAGCCAGACACAGAGAGCCAAGTACCACATGATCTCACTTTTATGAGGAATCTAAAACGTTGAACTCTGAGAAGCAAAGAGTAGGTGGTGGTTCCCAGAACCTGGAGGTGGGTGGAGGATGGGGAATGGGGAGATATTAGTCAAAGTGTATGAATTCCAGTTATATGAGGGGAAAATTTCAGAGATCTATAAAACAGTATTGGTCACCATTGGTGATAATAATAGGGTATATATTTCAGAACGGCTAAAAGAATATTTAAATGTTTTCACAGAGAAAGACATATTGGTGAGAAGATGGTACGTAATTAGCTTGAAAAGTTTTCTAGATTGTGTGTGTATATAGTATAGCAAAACAGCAAAGCAGACCCCAGAAATATATTTTAACAATTTTTTCAATTAAATAAATTCAATACTTGCCTCATAGAAATAGAGAAGTAAGTAGAAAAATGTAGCTTGGAATGGAATATTTTAAACTTGGCTTTATGTCTGTTGAGCCTTAAGTAACAGGGATGGGGAAGGAAACACATTCCTCCAAGAAGTTCCTCTATGTGTGTGTGTGCATTTGTGTGGGTGTGTGTGGGTGTGTCTGTGTCTGTGTCTGTGTGTGTATACATGGATATATTAATCTGTACATTATCACCAGCACCATCACTATGAATCATCATCATTAAAATTCCTCCAAGGATGTCTTCAAACCAGACAGGCTCTGTGCTAAGATCTTCACATGGATATATGCATTTGTCAATAGGTGGTCATGAATCCATTACACATATTTCTATAGGATTACAATTGTAGCATCACATTATAATGTTATGTCACTTGAAGTATGAGAGAGAGATAGAGTGCATGTTGGTTTCTATGTTAATATTCACAAGAGCATGTTGGTGAATAAAACTATTGTGGGTAGGCCATCTGAACAGCCTCAGTGCTAAGGAATGACCTATCAAGTCAAGAGTAGACAGAAGCTCTATTGACATAAACCAGGGATCTTGGGGAGCAGGAGACTAATCAGATAGAGGTGCCACAGACTCAGACCTGAAAGGTGTGAGGACATTTCCTTCCTGATACTTGGTTTTGCTTGGTGAAGATGATGTAAGACAAGGTTAGACCTGATGTTTACACTTTAGAAACGACATTGACTTGGATGGTGAATTCTCACTCCGTGCATTGGTGAATTAGTACATCTGTAGATGTGAACTGGAACTCTTTCAGATGTAACCCTAGAATAGGCTACAGGTGGACAAAGTAGGAACTGCCAAAGTCACTCCCATGCTGCCTGCACTGCCAACCACCTCACACCTACCTTCCTCACTGCATTGTTCCTTTACATCAGTAGTTCCCAACCTTCCTAATACTGTGAATCTTAATACAGTTCCTCATGTTGTGCTGACCCCAACCATAAAATTATTTTTGTTGCTACTTCATAACTGTAATTTTGCTACTCTTATGAATCATAATGTAAATATTTTTGGAGGTAGAGGTTTGTCACTGATGATTACATGAAAGTTTCTTCTTAGCAGAAGTTGATCCACATGAGACTCTTGTTTTAGCCTCTGTTCAGTCTTTAAGTAACTAAAACAAAATTATGGTCCAGGCACAGTGATTCATGCCTGTTACTCAATATGGGAAGCAGAGACAGAGGTGCTCACTGTAAGGTCAAGGCCAGCATGGTAAACATGCCAAGGTCTAGGCTAGCCAGTGCTATATAGAAATGTCCTGGTTCATAAAAAAGAAATGATAATAGAATATAACTTTTTCCAGGTGAAGAACAAATGAAGATTGGCATGCTTGTCTTCCTGACTTTGGGCTAGCCCTGCTGATCAGTCACTTGGACAGCAGCTTCTAAGGGTGGTAGCTTCCACAGACCTTTCCATGAGTTCCCTCTACAACTTTCTTAGGAATCCTTTGGCCAGTTGCTTTCTTGCACCATGCCCACTTGGGGCCAGCTACTCTGTGGTTCTTTTGGAACTCCCTTACCTGCTTACATGCTTTCCCTTCTCCCAAACAAGAGTTAGGCCTAAATCCAACAATAGACTCCCCATCATACCATGCTCACAGGAGCTCTGCTCCCCCAACTGAGTCTGATTGACACAGAAGTTAAACATCCTGTCTCTTCACACTGACTTCCACAAGTTGTCCTTTGACCTACATACACATCATTGTCTATGTGTACACACACACACACATACACCATGGTACATGTATACACACATACCATAGTACATGTGCATGTATACACAAAAAAATAGAAATCTAAGAAATTTAAAAAGCAAAAGAAAGATACAAATGATAAAATATTATTGAAAGGCAAATGTTATTGAACATCTAAAATAAGCTCATGGGCCTTCAAACTTAAAAGATCATAGAGATCACCACTAGAAAAAATAGTTTAGAGAAATACATCACAATGCCTTACTGTGTTTTATTAGAATGCTGTTGTGAAACATTATTTTAACTGGGCAAAGATGTGTTACATTTGCTTATGATGCATTTGTTTAACAATGTAAGGATTTGCATTTAATTATGTAAAGATGTGTTGCATTTGTTTCTCCTTGCCTGCCCAAGGCACCTGACTGATCTAATAAATAGCTAAACAGCCAACAGCTAGGCAGGAGAGGGTTGGCAGAGCTGGTGGGCAGAGGGAACAAGTAGGAGGAGAAATCTAGGTGTGAGAGGAGGAGGAGGTGAGAACAAGGGAGAAAGAGAGGGACATGCCCAGGGCTAGAAGCCAGGCAGCTGCCAGCCAGCCAGACATGAGAAGCAGTGAAAGTAAGATTCACAGAAGGAAAGAAAGGTAAAAACCCTGAGGCTAAAGGTAGATGAAGAGAAACAGATTAAGTTATAAGAGCTAGTGGGGCAAGCATAAGATAAGGCTGAGCACTCATAACTATAAGAAGTCTCCATGTTATGATTTGGGAGCTGGTTGATGGTCCAAAAGAAAGTCTGCTACAGAACATCACCAAAACTAAAGCTGAAGTGAAAAGCCATTTGTCACAGATGAAACAGAATATGACTATCATTTCTAACAAATAAAAGGGCACTGAAACAAAGATATTGGCAAATAATGACCTTTCATCCCTTTACCTCCAAGCTGCCACATTCATAGTTGGCGGTGTGAGCTTACTAGAGAAACGCAGGACCAGAGTCAATCTTGGAGATTCCTGAAGCCTGCCTGGCACTGGGGGAGAAATGTCTCTGCCCTCACTAACACTCTCTGGGAACCAAGTTCTCTATAGTCTTCCACAGCAGTGGGTCGTGATCCCCTAGAGTGAAAACATCATCTGCTGTCAAGCTCATATCTGGAGCCTAATATCTCTGCAGGAAGCAGTTGGCCTTGTTCCCGAAAAAGGATGCTTATCCAGACAAGAAGAAAAATGAACTGTTTCTGAATTCACTCTGAGAGTCCCCTGGTTGTACAGGAGGTTGCTTCTGGCCCTTAGGAGGTAGCGATGTGTCACTAGTTCTCTTGAGGCCTTGGTACTCACCCCATCTCTGTTCTCGGACCCTCAGCTTAGGATTGGACCAGAACAAGCAGTTCAAGTTCTTTTCCCATTCTCTCGATGCACTTGCACACATCACCTCTTGCTCATCCACTCAGTCCAGCCAAGATCAGTAGTCTAAGGACTACTTCCCTTCAAATCCATCCATCCACAGAAAAATTAGCAGTTACATGTGTTTTCCTAAAAGCCTGTATTAGCTCAGCAAACAGTACCATTTTAAAGGAACCCATAGTCCAAAGGCAAAAGTCAGTATTATTTCAACAAACCCATAAAAACAAGCATTTCTAAAAGTTAAATCTGAAATTAAAGGAGCAAGCTTAATTGTCTCCTGTAGTCCTATCACTCAGCTCTTTCAATTCAAAAGACGATTGCTTCCCTTACAAATCCACTGTGCCTTTAATGAGGTTCCATATGGAAAGGGTTTGGACCACTCCAGCTACATGGGGTCTCAAAAGAGTGTAGTGATTCCAACAGCAGCTTTTATGCAGAGAAAACATCCCGAAAATATGTGTGGAATTACTAAAGACATTAAACAGCCAGAATAATCTTGATCAAATTTTTTTTAAAAAAGTTAAAGGCATAACCATTTCTGATTTCAAATTATATATATTTAGAGCTTAGAAGTAAAGAATGTGCTTGCCTTAATGCCCAAGGCCCTAGATTCAAGCTCCAGCACTGGAAGTGTGTGTGTGTGTGTGTGTGTGTGTGTGTGTGTGTGTGTGTGTGTGTGTATGATAAACTATAATAGTAAACAGTAAGAATGATATGGTGCTGTCACAAAAAAGCAAACACCCAGGGTCTGATCAGCCACTTTGGACAATGTTGGTGTCCAAGGGCCATGCTATAGCCGGGGCCTGCAGATCTGAGAGGCCTGCGCTGCTACCCAATGCCATGGTGGCACCCAGGCCAGAGTTGCAACTGAGGGCGATGTCTGGGTCCATAGCCCTGCTGTAGCCAAGGTCTGTGTTGATGTCTGAGGCTCCTGTTGCCATCAAGAGCCATGCAGACAGCTGAGGTCTGGGGCTATGTTGGTGTCTGTGGGCTGTGCAGCCACTGGGGGCATGCCAATCTGAGTGGCCTGCACTGCCACCTGGGGCAATAATGACATCCAGACCTGGCTGCTGTTGAGGGCCATGTCTCGGTCCATTGTCTGACTGCTGCTAGGGTCTGTGTTGATATCTGTGGCCTATGCCACCTCAGGGGGCCACATGAACTATGCATGATGAAGTCAGAGGGCTATGCTGAGCCAGCCCCACCCTTTGCTGGCCCTGCCTCTCACTGGACACTCCAACAAGAAAGCTGGCCCCTATACTCAGGAGAGACAGCCCCACCCCTCATCGTGGGCAAGGGAGAACTGACCCTGATGGAATGGGCATAGGGGAACTAGCTCTATCCCCTTGAATGAGACAGATGGCCCCAGTGGCCCCAACTGAACAGCTCAGCTACCACTCAAGCCCACAGCCAGGCCTCGGGTTGGTCCACCCTAACATCTACCCCATCTAGGACCTATTGGAGCACATGAAGGGACTGGTCCTGTGGAATGATACCCACAGGATCTCCATGACTTGGGGCATCCATGGGATATCCAAGAAGAGTTTCAGTGAGGATCCAGTAATGATGGTGTACCAGAAACCAGAGGCCTTGAACCAGACCAGTGACTCATTGCAATGGACATTTACTAGTAAAGCTGATTGGACAAAAGAGTACTACATGACATATGACTCCCAATGCCATCAGGACAAATGAAGAGGTGCTGGAGAGGCAGGAAAGATGGAGAAGGGAAGAAGGGATTTTAAGGGGAGTTTGTGTTTTGTTTCACCTTGGATTTTGTTTTAGGTTTTGTTTGGGGTTTTTTTGTTTGTTTGCTTGCTTTGGTTTAGTTTGGTTTGGTTTGATTTTTTTTAATTTTCTTTTGGGGGTGCTGCAGGCGTGAGGGAAGGATATGTAGAATCTGGGAGATGAGTGGAATTAGGGTGCATGATGTAAAATTCCCAAAGAATCGATAAAGAAATTATGTTTTAAAAAAGCAAACACATAGAAAGCCCAAGAAAATAAAACCAAGCATACATTGTTAAATAATTTCTGTCAAGGGTGACAAGAATATGCATTGGAAAAAGGATTTTCTCTTCAAAGGTAGTATTAAGGGAAAAATGGACATCTACATGTAGAAGAATGGGATTGGGCCTTCATCTTCCACAAAAGTAAACTGGTTTAAATATTTAAACACGAGGTCTGAAACCATAAAACTCACAGACAATAATGGTAGGAAATGCTCCTAGGGGTAAATGCCCCAGCATTGGTCTTAGTAATTATTTTCTGAAGATGCATCCAAGGTTCAGCCAATAAGAGTAACAGTGAGAAGTGAGGCCACATCAAATGAAGGAGCTTTGCCCAAAAAAAAAAAAAAAAAAAAAACCGAAAGAAGTATCAATCTTAAATGTAGCCTAAGGAGTGAGAGAAAATGTTTGCAAACCATATATATGATAAGGAGCTAATGTCTAAATGATTTAAGACTCTCCTACAACTCACAGCAAAACAAAAAAAATTTTTAAAAAATCCAAAATAGCCCAGCTAAAACTGGGCAAAAGACTCCAACAGGAACTCTTCCAAAAGGGATATAGAAACAGACACAGAGAAATGTCAATCAAAAGCACAATATCACTTCACAGCTAGACAACAAGTACAATGGTTGTTGTAGAAAGAAGGAAGGGAGAGAGGAAGAGAGGGAAAGAGGGAGGGAGGGAGGAAGGGAGGGAGGGAAGGAAGAATATATGACATTTTTTTCTTCCTCTCTGGGTCACTCTTCAAAGAAAATAAAATCACTGTATCTAAGAGCTATCTGCCACCCTGTGTTCCTTACCTCACTATTCCCATTCACCAACACACAAAAATCCATACACATCCATCAAACAGTATGAAAGGATAAAGAAAATACATATGCACAATGGAATACTATTCAGCCTTCCACTAAAAGAAAATCTTGTAATTTTTGATAGTTCAGTTGAAGGTGGAGGACATAGTAACTAAAATAAACCAGACACAAAAGGAAAATGACTGTCTGATACCACTCCCATGTGGAATCTAAACTATTCCAACTCATGTGAGCTAAGGATAGAATGGTGCCTAGCAGGGAGTAATGGAGGGAAGAGACAAGGAGGAATTAGTCAAAGGCTACAGCAGTTTTGCTAGACAAGTGGATAGCTAATGGTAAGCATGGTGATAAATGACATACGTGAAATTTGTTCAGGGTAAATCTCAGGTGTTTCCACCACACATAAAATGGTAGCTTTGTGAAGTTATAGGCAGACAGACAGACCTGTCCTTCCTGCTTCCCTTTCTCCCCAGCCTGGGCTCCTTTCTCAACTCCCAACTATTCTTCCAATCAGCTACTGTTAATAGGCCCCATTGATTATGGGGTTGAATCATACCACCCAAAACGACATGTTGACGTCCTGAACCACAGGAGCTACAAAGGTGACCCCACTTGGAAGTATGGTATAGGTGCACTTGAGTTAAAATGAAGTTCTAATGTCCTCATATGAAGAAGAAAGAGCAATGTAAAGACAGATACACACAGCGAGAGTGGTGCTGGAAAAAAATGAGACCCACTGCACAGACAGAAGCAGAGGAACAGTCACAGCCACTGCCAGCCAGAACAAGCAAGGAAGGATCCCACCCAAAGGAACAGTGGCCTCGCTGACGCCTTGCTTTTAAACTTCCTGCCTCTGGAAGTTTGAGATAAGAAATGTCTGTAGCTTTAAGACATTAATTAGTCTTATACTAGCTTGTGACTGCTGCCACAGGCAGCCTGCTGAGCTGAAGCCACAATGCTGTACCACACCTGTCCCGAGATGATGTCGGACAGGTCCACTCTGTCTCATGATGCTACCTTCCATATATTTGCTAACCACAGAGAGTTAACAGGCAAAGCAGAAAACCCTGCCCACTCTGAGGATAAAAGAGTAGGTCAGGAGACAGACTTATTTTCTGTTATTTTTTCAAAATATGCCAACATCGCAGATGATATTACCATGGGTATTCAGCAGCCTCATTATTCTTAGAGATAAAAAAAAAAAAAAAAAAAAAAAAAAAGGCCTGAGTTCGGATGGAAGCATGGGACAGAACCAGACATGAGTAGGGAATTGCCTGCTCTGACACCTTCAGAGTGATGTGTTCAAATATCACCTCAATATCAAATCCAGATAAGCCGGGAGGTCTCACCCTCCCCAGAGGCAGGCATGGAGAAGCATAATTTTCCCATTAAATGCCAAGGTCACCCATGAGTGCTTCGGCAGAGCCGTGTGGAGCAGTTTCACAGCACCTGCCTACATGTGTTTGGCCCGGTGCCCTCTTTCCATTTCCCCTCTGATCAGAAGCACATTCGGTTGCAGCTTTTTTAAAAGCAGAACAATCAAGCCTCTGCTAGACTCTTTCTACCCTGTAAAGCCAGTTCCAGACCATAGTCGACACTGCGGCCGCTCCTCAACTATGACAGCCTATCGAATTTATCCTTTCAGATGAGCACAGGGAAAAATTCATAGATAGCTGTTAACCTATCTTGCTCCAAACTAAGTTCTTTTCTTATTTCTTTCCACTTCCCTGTATTATTTGAGGGAACAAGGAAGCTACCCTGATTTGAATCCTTTATTCTTTTCTTCTTTCTCTAAGTCCTTCCTCTGTTGTTCTCCTCTTTCCTCTCTCGGGCTTAGCCCTTCTCTATGACCTGGTCTGCTGTCTTCCTGGCTGTCTTTCCTGTCTCCACCTCCCTGACTAGCAATGACCATCAGCACTAGCACAAAGCCAACCAAGACACAAGAGAGTTTGTTCTTCCCCCACTGGGTCTCTTCGATGTTCTTTTCCTCAGTTCACCACTCCTGGCTACTCACCTGCAAGGAGCTGTGAAGACTGCTGAACATCTGAACCCTGGCTTGCCACTAGCCATGAAACTTCGAGCAAGCTTTTGAGTCTACGCTTTGGTTTGTTCTTTCCACTTATAAAATTAAAACAATAATGCTGTGTACCTGTGAGTGGCTACTGTTCTTAAAATGCACAAATGTCTCATTCTGTGGGCTGAGCTTCCCTGCCTCCACCCACCCACCCCTTCCCTGCTCCCTTTCCTCCCTGAATGCCACTCTAAGACCTGACACTGTCAGTGAACTATAGTGTAATTTTTGAACAAAGGTTGAGTTGCTTTCTGGAAAGTTGTTTGGGGGCTTTATTTCATACAGGCAAAACAGAAGTCTTTGATACCTGATTTCACGTTTGCTAGTAATGGGTGGGTAGAAAGGTGGCAGATGAGAAAGATAGGCATCTCCTTTGCCCGGGGAAAATATTAGCCCAGTCAACACCATGACTTCACAGCCACTTTGTTTTCTCCATAATGAACTGTCTTCATGAGACAGATAGGCAAGCACATGGCGGGCCACAGCCCAGTTCTTCTAATATCTATTAGTTACCCTGATGTTGTTCCCTGCATCCTACCTTAGAACTCAGTAGTCACAGATGTCCATATCTGCTAACTGTACTTGAGCATGTCCTAACTGAGGCTCCATGAAATAAATAGCTGAAAACTTTAGTCTCTCTCATGGTTGTTTCAAGTCTATTCTAGGAGTAAAGGTCTCCATGCATGACTACCTCAAAAACTATCAAAGCACTATATGTTTCACATCAACTACCCTGAATATGTCATCTCCAGGTGATGTCATCTTGGGCTTCCTTGGTCCTCAAAGACCTGTACACTTCACCTAAGCCTTGGTCAATAACATAGTCAAAACTCTGCCAAAAGGCAATCAAAACCCTCCTGAGGTTTCTAAAAATCAACTAGTGCTTACTTCCTTTAGGTCTTTTCCAGTTTTCCATTTGATATAAGCAAGTTGTCTCTGTTTCACTCCAGACTCACCCCATCAGATACTCAGCCTCCACTCTAGTTCATAGCAAAAAAAAAAATCCATCCTTGCAAGATGCTATGAGTTTAGCATTCCACTAAGATGTGCGGTCAAGGAGTGTGTCTCTTCAGTGTTGTTCAGCATCCTGTTACCCCATGGCACTTTTCTCTGCTTCCTCCACAACTTCCAGCTGAACAAAAGTCTTTCTTGTTGCTTCACAGAGTAGTTTCACTCTTGCCTTTGAAGCCTTGATTGCAGACAGTGGCAGGACCCCAAAAGAATGCGATTGTTTAAGAAATGACAGAGAACTCTTCTTCTCTCACTGTCTCTCTCTCTCTCTCTCTCTCTCTCTCTCTCTCTCTCTCTCTCTCCCTCTCTCCCGCTCTCTCCCAATAAAGCTCTTAAAAGGAAAAAAGAAAGAAAGAAAGAAAGAAATGACAGAGCAAATGTTCTCATTGTATGCAAAGATAGGAGATTTTTGTATAAGCAAAGAAAAAAAAGGAGGTCAAGAGCATTGGACTATCTCAAATGCTGGCCCAGAATAAGAAGGTGAGTAGTGAAGAAGATGCAGCCAAAAATGGAGGAAGGAACAGTGATGAGCAAGAGAAAGAAAGAGAAAGAGTGTGGTAGGATTCATAGCCTATGAAAGGCTAAGAATCAGGCAACACACACACCACCTTTCTGGCTTATTTTTCATTTTTTAAATATTAAGCTCAGGATGCAACAGATGTTCATGTTCTCATTCTTTATGAAGGAACCAGTAGTTAAGAATGTCCTTACCTTGACCTTATCCTTATCCTTAAAGCCAGTACCTCCAAGGCAAAAGTATTTTGTATAATACCTTTGGAGTTTTCAAAGAGGTATCAACATTTTTACCACACTAAGACACTGATTAATCAATTCAACTGGGCTAATGTACCAAAAAGTATTCCAGAGAGTAAATAGCAAGATAACTCATTTCACCAATGCCAATTATTAGCTCCAGTTGATACAGTGGGCCAAGCTGGATTCATATGTGAAGGAGCCATAGCAACCCTCTCCAAAAAGGGGGGCAATTCCCCAACTTCAAGCATAGCAACAGTTGACATAATAGCTGACATAAATTTCCCAGCATGGTCTGTAGCAAAAGAACACTCATATTTATCTTGGAATGAATATATTTACCAAAACCCACATGCTGACACTGGTCATTCCTACAGCCCTCTCTCCCTTTTCTGGTAAAGTAACTCTACTATTTCTAATAACTGGCAGAGAAATGGGTGTAGAGGTGGCCCAGAATAAGAAGGTGAGTAGTGGAGAAGATGCAGCCAAAGGTAATAATGAATAAAATTTCATTATTACTTTGCAGACTCTGACCTCTGACAGCACTTAAAAATGCTAAGTAATCAAAGTAGTCAACATTTCTTCTGCTATGAATTAGTATAGCTAAGATAGATAAAATTGTAATTTGCCCAAAAAAAAAGCAAAAAAAAAAAAAAAAAAAACCAGAAAGGTAGGGGATAAAGGAGAACACACAGTTCCAGTCCTAGAAACCTTCAAGTCCTGGCTCCCTCAGAAAAATTAAATATTTAGAGACTGAATGAAGAGCTGATGAGTCATAGATTAACATGCCTTCAGATAAAGTGTCAACTATGGAATCTGTGCCATGATGTAAATGGGAACATGGCTCACGTATTCCTGGTGTCCTCCTCAGAAACCCAAGTGTGCGGTGTGACCATAAGGTCTACTTCTTTGTTGTTACAGAGAGAAATAGTGAAAGAGAGAAGCAGAAGGCAAAAGGAAGAAACTGAAAGGTGCCTTGAGGCTTCCTGTAGTGAGACTTTTTTATTATTATATAACTAAGGTATGATCAACATTTTTAAAAACCTGTAGATACAAAAGGTGTTCAACCTGTTGATTTTAGAAGTAAGGGTATACCTGAAAAAACAATCCCCACAAGTCATAGCAGGTACAAAAGCACTATCTCCTAAAATGACCTGCCCTTGCTTTCGTGGGATAAGAGCATTTAACTCCAGAGGGCTGGGGTGACATCTCAGTCAGTAAAGTGCTTGCCTTGCATGCATGGAGACCTGAGTTTGATCATCAGAACCATGTGAACAAAAGCGAGGCATGGTGGGGTAGGCTTGTAATCTCAGCACAGGGGAAGCAAAGACAGGCATATCCCCAGGGCTCCCTGGCAAGTCAGCCTAGACTACCCAGCACATCCCAGGCCAATGAGAGACCTCACCTCAAAAAGAAGCAAGAAAGTAGACTAAGGACAGACAGCTGAGTTTGCCCTCTGGCCTCAGCACAAGTGTATCTGCACACACAGGATCAGGAAAGGGGTCATTTAACACAAGCTCTGCCCTCTTAGCACATTGTGAAGTAAACACTACAGACTTGGTAACCATGCACAGTACTATACAGTAGTGCTCCAGGGTCATTCATCTTCCATGACTGAAACATTGCCTTTTGATCAGTACCTCCCTAGCAAGGCCAGTTAAGGTGAGTTTTCAATATGGACTACCTAAGAACACTTGCCTAAGGTATGGCTTCCAAGAGGAAGAAAAGGGGGACAAAGAAGAAAGAGAAGTCCAAGGATCAATTTCAAATGATGAAAAAGTACAATTTCAATTTCAATCCAAATTCTCCCTCTTTATTTATCCTACAGCAAATTGGTATGCCAGCAACACCAAAAAGTCCAGAGATGAGTTTTAATATAAAATCAATACTTAAGACCAGTGGTTGGAACTTTTGTTCTGAAAAGGGGCAAGACATTTCTCTACAGAAGAAGAAGAAGAAGAAGAAGAAGAAGAAGAAGGAGGAGGAGGAGGAGGAGGAGGAGGAGGAGGAGGAGGAGAAGGAGAAGGAGAAGAAGCACACCAAAAGGTCCGCAAAAAGTACAGAACAGTTTGGCACCTGAAAGCTTCCATAACATCCGAGTTATCCAGGCTACATACAAATGCACATCCAGGTTCTGACATCTGCAATTGCATTTTCAGAAATTGGAAGGTGCAGAGGCAGAAGGTGAAAGGGAAACACAACTCACTGCCAAGATCCAGGCAGGGGTTGCCAAGAGCAACCACACTCAGCTTCCTGTGAGATTCCATCCTGCCAGAACACTAGATGATGTGATGGCAGAATATACAGCCTGCATACTTCTCAAGGACTGGTATCAAAGCCAGATCAACACATTACCTTCAATAATGGGCGTGTCCTCGATGTCAGTCCCAACCTCAGACCAAACTGTAAGCTGACTACACTTGCTCAAGAGAGAGGACTCTTGAGTTTTTCTGAGCAGGAGTTAGTAGACTCTTTCTATGAAGGGTTAGGAAGTAAATATGCCACATTTTACATACCATATCATCCTGTCAAAATTATCCAACCCTCATACTGTGATACAAAAACATCCATATGCCACATATATGATAGAACATGACAGTTTCAATAAAACTTCCTTTACAAGAACATCAAGCCAGCTCTAACTTCCATGCTATAGTTCAAACAATAGTTACTAGTTCAAACTTGCCCCTAGCATAGCTTATTCATGATTCACAATGAACTTGACTAGGCAAGGATTTTGAAATTGTGTCATATACATGCAATCACTCATATCAACTCTCAAACATAATACTTCATAGCTATAAATTCTTTGAAACACTCCCATAGAAGACATGCCATTCAGCCTCTTCTCATGGATGGGCATGGCCTCTGTGACTGCCTGACCAACAGAGCACAACAAAAAGGATGGTGTACTGAGTCCTTACTGACTTTCAGCTTCTACTTGTGGTTCAGGAGAGCATGGAATCCATGCTGTGAAGACATCCAAACAGAAAGTTCATGAAGAACAAATAAGACTTCCAGAGCCACCTGAATTAAGCTCTCCACCTGTCCTTTAAATAAGTTCCCATGAGATCTTCAACAAATTCTGCTATCTGCTGTCCAGTTACAGAAGATCAGAGGAATACTGAAATGTCCTAAGAAATGGCCAAAGCACTAAATCAAACAGTCTGTGTCCTTGAGGACCCAAGAAAGTGGAAACATCCCTCCTAACCCATACCCCCACTCATCTTGCCCACCTCCCACACTGCCAGTCTGCTTGCAAAATAGATATCCAATATTGACATACTCCAAAAGAAAATAAATAAAGAAGTTAGGAAAGTGAACCACTGGACAAACATTACATTGAGACAGATTCAAGCAAAGGAAAGAATTCATAGTGTTTCATGAGAAAAATCAGGAGTGTTCCATTCATTCACTGTGAATCTGAACTACCTATAGTCTAAAGCTTCAATCAGTGCATATTTCTTTTATACAGCTGAGCTTATATAGAGCTATATGCACTTGGAGAAGGGGGCTCTTTCCAGAGCTGTATTAAAGAAAGCAAACAGGCGTGCATTTAACTCCAACTGAGCACTTGGGAGGGCTTCTCCACTGTCTCCATTAAATATATTGTTTGAGACTGATGATAATTTCTTTTATGAAAATTTATTTTATTTTTAAAGCTATGTGTATGTGGGTGACTATGTATGGAAATATGGGCATGTGAGCACAGGTTCCCATGGAGTCCAAAAGAGGGCACTGGATCCCCTGTAACTGGAGTGAAGCCATTATAAGCTACACAACGTTAGTGCTGGGAACCCACTTTGAGTCCTTTGCAAAAGTAGTAACCAACAAGAAATCTCTGCAACCTCTACTTCTATTTTAAACCAATTTAATGTCTTAGCATATACATTGGAAAATATGAGAGAGCTTCTATTTTACACTTTTATCAACAAGTCATGACCCCAAAATAAATCCATCCTGCTGCTTATTTCCATATGGTAGTTGAACTAAGAATGATTTTCACATTTGTAACCAATTGAAATGAAAAATAAAATAAGCCTTTAATGATAAGTAAGAACTGTACAAAATTCACATTTCCTTGTCTCTGGTGTTCTGTCACATAATGATGCACAAATGATTAACAGAGGTTGATGGGTGCAACAGAGAACATGTAGTTCACCAAGTATAAAATCTCTCACTCTCAGACTTTTACAAAGCAGCTTACTGACCATTGCTTTAGAATGCTATGCTTCATTAACACTTTATCCCAAGTTAACTTATCAGATTAACTCTTCTTGTAACAAGCTCTCAGAAACCGTCCAATGTGCAGTGTGGTTTAAAAAGTAAAAAAAAAAAAAAAAGGCAGAGATGGAGTGGCCCAGACCACATGAGCAGAGAGCATACTGCCCAGGGAGTGAGTAATAGTGTAGTCTCAGGGAATGATCAGAATGAGTGACAGGACAACATTCAAAGCATCATCAATGAGAGCACTATGGACTTGACATCAGGTTATTGGCCCATGGATGCGACCTGGAGTGAGATTTTAAAAAAAGAGAGTATAAACAGAAATTTAATGTTCTTCAAACTGCCCTCAATTTGTAAGCATATCTGGTGGCTTTACAGTTTTCTTTAAGAAAAACAAACTGCAATCCCTCACCAGCTGCCGCACTAGGGAGAACAGGCCCTGCACCTCCCCTGGGCAGCACAGTAGAGCTGATCCTGTAGACACATATGTGGGTGGTCCAGCCCTGAGGGCATGGGAGGGGCATACCCGGTACTGCTTCCCTCATCTGCAGTGTGGTGGTGAGGTGAGGGAAAAACACCCTCCACCTTCCCCCTACTGCCTCCAGCTGGCAAGAGAGCTGACCCTTTTACCAGCTGCAACACTTGGGAACGCAGGCCCTTCACTTTGTCTGAGCAGCACAACAGAGCTGACCCTGTTGACGAGGGCACAAGTGAGC
Source organism: Onychomys torridus (assembly GCF_903995425.1). NCBI lineage: Eukaryota > Metazoa > Chordata > Mammalia > Rodentia > Cricetidae > Onychomys > Onychomys torridus. The sequence goes on from NC_050449.1 coordinate 81,309,953, forward strand.
TGGCCCCATCCCTCATCTGCCATATGGTGGCATGGGTGAGGGACAGATGCCCCTAATCAATGCCTGAGGAAGTTGGGAGAACTGTTCCAATACTCAGCTATCATGGGGTGGCATGGGTGGAGGAGAGATTCCCTACCCCCCCATCAATGCCTGAGGTAGTAGGAGACCTGTCTCCATTACTTATCTGTCACGTGACATCATGAGCAGGGGAGAGACTCCCACCCCCTCAGGTGGAAGAGCAAGCTGTCCCTGCCCCTCATCAGTTGCAGCATTTGGGAAAGTGGACCATACACCTCAACTGGACAACACAGTAGAGCTGGCCTACTAGGTGTAGGTATGGGAGAACCAACCCTGAGGATGTGAAAGCAGAACTGATTCCCTCCCTGCTCTTGCTCATTGCTGCAAGGTCTGAACTAGCCAGGGCAATGCTGGAGAGCTGGTGGGCTGGCCAACCCTGCAATGACCAGATCTTACATGCTGTATTTTTGTGTCATTGATCACAATCACTTCTTCATGATCAAGACCATCCTTTGATACCATCTTAAGCATTCAAGCCACTTGAGGTAGCGATTTTCATTGTCCTTAGTAAGCTGGATGGCCTTAAAGGATTACTGGCTTTTTCATTTTTGACAAGAATATGCTTTTGGGAGTCTTCTCAAGATTCTTGGTTTTTGTTGGGTTTTTTTAAGATTTTTTTTGTTTATGTGCATAAATGTTTTGCCTACATCTGTATATGTGTACTGTGTGCATGCCTGGTGCTGAAGGAGGCCAGAAGAGGGCGCCATATCCCCCTACTCATGGAGTTACAGACAGCTAGCTATAAGCTGCCAAGTGGGTGCTGGGAACCTAACCCTGGTCCTCTGTAAGAGCAGTAAGTGCTCTTAGCTGCTGAGCCATCTCTCCAGGCCCTTTCAGGGTTCTTTAGAGAGACTGGCTCTGAATGATTTATTGGAAGCAATTATTGTGATAGGGGAATTTTACAGAAAGAGGGCCTCAGCAAGAAAAGACACTGGGTTGGAGGATGTTTCATGCAAGAACATGGGGCTGTGTCTGGAGAGAGGCTGGAGAGGAAGAGTATTACTTAGCAATTTCCTTCCTTGTCTGCACAGTTAAAATCTGAACAGATGCCAAATCTTTGTATTATTATTATTTTAGCAAAAGCACCTGAATTATCGCTGTTACTTTGAAGCTTTTCCCAACTGTTTGAACAATAAAGATTACCAAGAACAAATCTAGAAGTTAATTTACCTGATTCCAAGTGTGCCAGCATGTGCCAGCTATCCAGGCCATAGCTCTGGGCTGATGTCAAGTTGGAAAAGGGAATAAGAACAAAGCCTTTCTTTCCCCAGTCTGCAGCTGGCCCTCCTGGGCCCTACCTAAGCCAAACTCAAGGAGGTCTTTGGGAATGTGTCTCTAATATTGGCCTGAGTGAGGAGTCTTTGAAGTTGGTGAGGATTTTCCTGTTGTTTCTACTTCATGGAGGTCCAAAATGAGACACTGGCTCCCCACAAAGCAGCAGGTAGAAGGAGAGGCCCTGAGAATGCACACACAAGCAGCATAGCCATTCTCTTCACTGAGGGAACAGGCCTGAGGACAGCCACCTGAAGCTGTGTTAATGCTGAGCTAAACTGGTAAATTTCACCAATCTAGAAATGTTGTTCTGGGATGATGATTATCCCTTAGATTTCTTTCTTAAGAGATTAAAAAGTCTCTGTACATGACCCTTTTTATTAGCTTGGTTTTTTTTTTCTTTTCTTTTTTTTAGCTTTATTTATTCTTTGTGTCTTTCACATCATGCATCCTGATCCAACCCATCTCCCACCCTCTAGAATCCACCCTCTGTCCCAGCACCCCCACTCCATTTGAGAATAAAATTTGAGATGAAAAGGAAAACAGAAATAAAATTTGAGATGAAAAGGAAAAAAGGGAAAAAAAAAGGAAGAAAGGGAGAATCTTGTCATGGAAGCCACAGTGTGGTTCGGTGAGTCACACAGTGAACCCTTTTGTCCATACACCTTTACACACAGGCTTTCATAGCAAAGAATCACAGTGAAGGCCCCAACATCTACCATAGTTTATACTGGATACCAGTGACTAACAGCAACCATTAAACCGTTTTTTAGAAAGTGACTCAAAGCATCAGAGAATAGTTAAATGGACCCTAAATAGCATCCAGTGTGATTTGTCACATCTAATTGTCTAGTGTGTGACTATATCCTAGGGCTTTCTGTTTGATTTTCAACATTAGCTGCACAATAATTGTCTAAGAACAATTTTTTAAACACATATGAGCAGGTCCCAATGTAGATCAATTAAATCAAAAATCTGAGAGTGGGTCTTCATGTTGCTACATTTGGAAACTTCTTTTAGAATGTCTTAACATGAAGCCAGAGACAATAACAAACACATCTGGCTCACTGGAAGAGACTTCCCAATGTCCAGAATTCTGAATGGAAAAGAGCAACACCAATAGTCATAAAGATTGCCTGTGTATTTGTGACTGTTCCAGTAACAGTCTTCCCACAAAATAGTCCTGAGCCACCGACTCCTGTTCCTGTTATTACACATTTCTCCCCAGCTCCAGTCTCTGTAAGTTCAGCCTGGAAGACCCTTACCCTTCATGAGAAAATGGATGATATAGAACTGAGATTCATCAAGGCTCAGCAGTGCTAAGTATGCAATTACTAAAGCATACTCTTTGGCTCACACCATGCTAGGCTGAAGCATGTGTCAAGGAATCCAAGGTTGATGGGTTTCCTCTATGAAAGTCGTTAGTTTTTTTATTATTCAAATCATTCTAGAAGTCCTTGTGAAGAAATCTGGAAGCTTCATTTCCAGTATTTTCCTTTCTACAGCTGAATTCATAAAAAAAAAATAGAGAATCCAAAATAATATTCCTTAGTATACAATATTTTCAATCTATTAGACACATTGAAGATCTGCTAACTATCAACAGATGTGTTATATAGTAGTTTTCTTTGGACACATTTTAAGCTATTTATTCCCCCAAAACCTTCTTGCTACTTCAGGGTGTCATGAGCCCAATGCCTAGTTCATTTTAGTTCTTGCCCTGACATGGCTAATTAAAATATGACATAGATGGCTTAGAACATTTTCCCATGCAACTTGCCCCCTGAGGAGAGTCCCTTCTATCCTCCTTTCCTCTGATTTCTTCTACTCATCCCACAATGATATTATCTGACAAATTATGATACAGAAATACCGAGATGGCTCAGTGTGTGGAGGGAGGCGCTTGCCACCAGACCTTGGCAACCCAAGTTCCATCCCCAGAAGCTACATAAAGGTGGAAGGAAAGATCCAATTCTGTAAAACTATCCTCTGATCTTCACACACACACACACACACACACACAGCAAGCATACACACACACACACACACACACACAGCAAGCATACACACACATACCAATAAGAAGAGAAGAAAAAAGAAAGGTAGCAGAGAGCATGATGCCGTCAGCAGCAGCCATCTAGGTAGAATGCGATATTGAGCCTGATTTATTCTTCTGAGGAGAGTCGTGGCTCAAGTGTCCTTCCACTTTTGTCCGCAGAGAACCAAGCCTTCAGGCTGAACTGAGGCTTCCCAGCACACTTCCTCACTCAGGCACCACAGGGATGCAGGTGGATGAGACGAAGCTAAATTCAAGTTGAGTCACAAGCTTCTGGACATTGTTTTCACAAAATAACCCTGTAGCCAGCCCATCTAATGAAAATCAGATCTCATTCAGAGCTGGGGAATTTGCTCTCTTGGATGAAACTAAATTGGTCCCATAAGATCCGTTACCCCAAGAAGTAAAGGCCTCATCTGACAGCACTAAATGAAGTATTTAGTCAATGGATTTTGCCAAAATCTCTAATAAAAAAAAAAAAAGAAAAGAAAAGGTATGAATTTTGGAAAGGGATTGGTAGCAACTTGAGGGGGCAGGGGATAAGAGGGATGAGAATGTAACCAGAATATATTATATGCGTGTACAAATTTGTCAAATAACAAAAATAAAATATTCTTTTAGAACTTAAACCATTTTATGGAACATGTTGGATGGGGTGTCTCATTTATGGATGAGTTTTAGGCACATCTGGTTCGTGAGCAAACAGACTGCTGATAAACAGAAAGATCTGAGATTCAGTCAGAACTCTAAGGAATCAGGAAGAAGATCTGGAAGATGTGTAAGACTAACATCGAAGAGACAAGGTCTCACATCAGTTCTGCTTCCAATTACAGGTCATGATGCAACGTAATACATGTGCGTTTGGAAGTTTTGAGGTTTTTCTCTTTTACTGCCAAACAAAAAGAAAAAAACCCAGAGTCACCTCCATTTTAATTATCAGGTCAAGTATAATGGTTAGCACATAGATGCTTAGTAAGCACCCTAGTGAGCTTTCTATTGCTGTGATAAAGACCATGACCAAACCCAAGTTGGGGAGGAAGCCTTACATGTCCTGATCAGGGTCCGTCACTGAGGGACACCAAGACAGGAACTCAAGCAGGGCAGAAACCTGGAAGTAGGAAATGAAGCAGAGGCCAGGAAGAAACGTTCATTATTACTTCCTCTCTGTGCCTTGATCACTCTGCTTTTTTTATACACCCCAAGACCATCTGCCTACAGGTAGCACCATCCATAGTCCTCCCCCATCAATCACTAATCAAGAAAATGTCTCCGCAGACTTGCCTATGGTCTAATCTGATGATGGCATCTTCTCAGCCGAGGTTCCCTCTTCCCAGATGATGCTAGCTTATATCAAACTGACAAAAAAACAAAAAAAACAAAAAAAAACAAAAAAAAACAAAAAAAAACTAACCATTACTGTAAGTATGGTGTGAATAAACAACTGAATAAGTGAGAGAATGTTTCTGAGCCTAGAACTCACTAAACTAAAAACTCATGGTAATAATATAATAATAATAAAAACACTCTTCTACCTATTATTACACCTGGGACTTGAAACTTCTCCATTTGTCACCAGCATCAATGTTCTGTTCTTCACAAGCACACAGTTAATACTCATCTTACAGCCTGCTTATGTCAGATGTAACCCTTTAATAAGATCCATCCAATGGAATATAAGATTAAGTGATACAAGCCACTTCCACTCATGAAATTGTCTATGTTTGGCCACTTCCAAAGAAATGGAAGTCTGCACATGCCTTCTCAAATAACATGATTGTTGGGTGAATCACAAAATTGAGAGGAAAGGAAAAAAGAAAGCAACCAGCTTTGGGGGGAAAGTGGTGTGGGAAAATGTGCTAACCCATCTAAAGCATGTTTTAATTAGCCACAGTGGGGCAAGCACTAAATGAAGAATGCTTGAAGCTTAAAGGTCACATGTGTACTTGCAGACACTCATCAGCTCAGCCCTGAACGACAGTGAAGACTTCTTACCAAGCCAGAAGATTATTACCCCAGCCTTACAGGAGAGAAGACAGAGTGACTGAAACTAATCACAGACAGTAAGGGGTCGTTAGGGATCTCAACTGGAGCCTAAAAAAAAAACCAAAAGCTTTAAATGAGCCTCAGAGGCCTCTCTAACCTCTCCCAGGGGCCATGTCCACATGCTTCCTTAGTGAAGTCCTGATCGGCCTGTTCCACACAACAATGTTCTCTCCCAGTTTGCCATTTTCTTGTACTTTCTGTCTCAAAAGATCCATGATCCCTGCCAGCAAAATGTCAGGATAGCATGCCCACTCAGTGTGCCTCTCTCAGACCTGCCTTCACTATTTGCTTTATATTGGGCTATTGTGGGTCCCTCTCAAACAGTGCCATATTGCCTATTAATGAGTAGATTCCTTATAGTAAGAGAGAATAAAGTTCAGACAAATCGATAAGGTTTTCTTCATTGGAAATTTAAAAAAAAAAAAAACACACAACCAAATAATGTAGATAATTGACAAGAGGCCATTAATAGCTTTATATAGAGATAAAGTATATGCATTAGTGTGTTTATAAAAAGACATATGATAACTATAGCATCCACTTAAAGTTACATACAGTAATAAAATATTTCTATAACTCACAGTGAAACCCAAGGTAACAAATGTGCTTCAGAAATCAATGTTCATGGGCTGAGATATAACTGGCTTGGTCCAGTACCTCCCTAGCATGCACAAAGCTCTGAGTTTGATCCTGAGCAGCACATGATACTGGGCACAGCCATGCATGCACGTAAACCTAGCACTCTTGGGTTGGAGACAAAAGGATCAGAAGTTCAAGATTATCTCAGCAACACAGAAGTAGAAGCTCAGTCTGGTCTAAGCGAGACATTCTCTCAAAAAAAAATAAAAACTAGATGTTTGTGGTTTTTTTTTTAAACTGAGATATCCACCCAGCTATGAGCTAATTTATTCATCCAACTAAATCCCTCAGAGGAGGACAACATCTGAGCTAGCAGCATGGAGTGAGCCTCAGGGCACCAGTTCAAGTGCCTGTGACTTTAAAAATGGGTTTATATATAGTTGGGGATGTGGCTGAGTGGGTAAAGTGCTGGTCTAGCATGCATGAAGCCCTGAGTTCAGTTCCTACTACCAGGCAAAGGCCAAGGCCAGGTTTAAGCCTTGCTGGTTGGATTCCACAGCTCAGGACTTCATAACACTGCCCTAGAAATGATCTAGAGTAAGCACTCTAAAGTCTAACACACCAGCAGCATTCTAATCCTGGCTCTACTATTTCCCAGCTCTGTAAACGTGAGCTCTCTGAGCCTCCATTTATGCAGTTTGATCACCTCATAGGATTATTATAAAGTACAAATGAGATAGTGCCTAGGCAGACAAATTTACTTAAAAGTAAATCAGGGTCAATACTGTGAAGGTCTCAACCCTTCCCAGCTAGATCCACAATTTCAATTCAACCCCAGTCGGACACGGTGGTGCATACCTTTAATATCAGCACTCAGGGGGCAGAGGCAGGTAGATTTCTGAGTTTGAAGCCAGCCTAGTCTACAGAGGAAGTTCCAGGACAGCCAGGGCAATACAGGGAAACCCTGTTTTGAAAAACAAAACAAAACAACAACCAAAACAAATCAATTCATTCCTAACCAAAATCTTGTTTTCCTTTTATTTTTGAAATTATAACGTAATTGTATCATTTCTCTCTTCCCTTTCTTCCCTCTAAGCTTTCCCATATACCCCTCCTTGCTCCTTGCTTTTTTTCAAATCCATGGCCTCCTTTTACATTAATTGCTATTACATGAATATATAAATATATAAATATATTCCTAAATACACACACACACACACACACACACACACACACACACACATATATGTATATATATCTTGCTCAGTCTGTATACTGTTACTTATATGTATGTTCTCAGGGCTGACCATTTCGCTACCCAGTTGGTGTGTTCTTCCATAGAGAACACTGTTTCTCCCACTCTGAGTACCCCTCAGTTGCCTGTAGTTCTTTGTAGGGCTGAGGCCTCATGATCAATAACTTCCCAAATCAAAAATCTTTGTCAGATATTTTGTGGATACCAACAAATTGATTTTAAAGTTTATATGACAAGGCAAATATCCAGATTAGTCAACACAATTTTTAGAAATAAACGAGCTACATTAGAAACATTGACACTTCCTAAATTTAAGATTTAATAAAGCTTTATCAACCAGGACATTTTCAGGCTGGGCACAGTGACTTTTATTCCCAGCATATGGGAGGCAGAAGCAGGGGGATCTCTGTGAATTTGAAGCCAGCCTGGTCTACAGAGTAAGTTCCAGGACAGCCAGTGTTACATAGTGAGACCATGACTTAAACAACAACAACAAAAAGACAGTTTCATAATGGCAACAGTCCAAATACATAGCTCTCTGAAATGAAATAGGAATTTTGTTTCATACATACAGTCAATTGACATTTGATAAAGATGTATTGCAAAGACAATATACAAAGAAGAGTTATATGAGGAGTTTCTGTATATTCTCTTCAATCTTGCTATAAACCTGAAACTGTTCTAGGACAAAAGATTATGCTTAAGAGATCAAAGCAAGCCAGGTAGGCTTCGAGCTGAGATAGGATGAATAGTCAGGAAAGTGGGGCTTACAAGAGACAATTCAAAGAAACTTCAGACATCTAGATGTTAAGAGGATTCAGGTAGAAGCATCACCATCCAGGCTACTAGGGAGCACCCTGACAAGGCTAGGGGAAAGGACTGAAGTGTCTAGGTTGACCAGATGTCCTAGTAACCCAGGAACTTTGCTGAGACCTCTTGGATCTGAATCCTTTCATTGAACAAACCTTCTTCTAAAACAGTGGTTCTCAGCCTGTGGGTTGAAAACCCTTTGCATTTGCATATCAGATATTTACATGATGGTTCAAACCAGTAGCAAATTTACAGTTATGTAGTAGCAACAAAATAATTCTATGGTTGGGGGTGACCACACATGAGGAACTGTATTAAAGAGTCATAGCATTAGGAAGGCTGAGAACCACTGCTCTAGAAGCATGGTTTTCATCTCTCCCCCTTTGCCTATGGCTTCTTGAATACGCACAAGAAAGATGAAGAAGGTATACTAGCTAAACTCTTGCTGAATTCCTCTGGCAATATTAGAAACAGTACACATCAACTTGACACAAACAAATGGCTAAATGCCAGTGAGGCAAACTACAGGAGCAAATGTTCTGAAAGAGCCAGGCACCAGGAAGCAGTGCTTCCTGGAATCAGATGAGGGCCAAAATCATACTCACCTGGTAGCCTCCGGCAGGTGAAGGGCCTGCCAAAATCAGAAATTTAGAAGAAGAAGAAAAAAAAGGAAGAGGGTAAAGAAAGAGCAGCATTTACCCCTAGGACCACTATAAAGGGTGACCAATCCCATTGTACCTTAGGGACAAAGGTTTTCCATGCAAATGCAAACAAATTTTACCCCACCCTCACCCTGTGACTGCATCTCATAACTTGTGTTGCACTTCCTAATGTGGAGCGGCTCCATCTATGAGGTCATTTGTTTTCCCATGAACTCACTTAAGCTCTGGCCAGGAAAGCTGTATGAGGAAAGAAAAGCATTAAGCCTCTTACTGCTGTCTCTAGGTCAGTCAGAGCATTTGAATCCCATACAATTGTCTTTAGAAAAGAAAAAAAAAAAACTATGCATACAAAGATAACAAGTTCCAAATGTTGTCTTTCTTTTTAAAGGTATGTTTGTTTCGAATCGTATGTTTTTAATCTAGGACAAAACAGCCAGCGTTATAATTATTTCAATTCCACCCATTATGCAAAAGCTAAGAGATAGCAGGCAAAGTGATGAATGTGGTATCAGTGATATATTGAGTCAATATATTGAGTCAATCTGCTGATTTAAGACGTAAACAGAATCACCCCAAAAGAGAAGAAATGGTGAACAACAGATTCAATCTGAATTATACTTGCTCAGAAAAGAGACTGGCCTCAAGGCCTCTGGGTGAAGAGCAGAGGATTGCTGATTTGTGGAAAGACTAAGGTACTAGTAGTTTACATGTCAGGGGGAATTTTAATTACTCAAACCCTGTATCAATTTGCATTTGAATGAAACTTTTAGTAACTAAGAGACTTTGAAATCTTTAATCAACATATGAAATAAATGTGGAAAGAGAGACTCGGAAATCCAGACTATGTTTAACAAAACAATATTTACCAGGAGTGGTTGTGTGTGTCTGTTATCCATGTGTGTGTGTGTTGTGCATGTACATATATGTGTACTCATGTGTGTAGGTGTTCTGTGTTTTCAAATGTGCCCGTGCGTGTGGAGACAACAGGGTGACACTGAGCATCTTCCTCAATCACTTTCCACCTTGTTCTTTGAGGCAAGATATCTCTCTGAACTTAGAACTCACCAATTCAGCTAGACTGGCCAGCCAGCAAACCCCAGGGGATCGTCCTGTCAATCACTGGGATAACAGCTATGCACTGCTATGTCAGGATTTCTTCCCTTGGTGCTTGGGATAAAGTTCCAGCCCTCACACCTGGAGTGTTTTTCATTGCACACTACTAAAAATACCAGCTCTGTAACATCTTCAGCAGGATGCAGACGGACTGCAGGATTCCTGTTATTAAGTTGTATTAATAATACTAAGCTCCAAAAGGGGTTTGTTTGGGTGTTGTTGTTGTTGTTGTTGTTGTTGTTGTTGTTGATGATGAAGAAGAAGAGGAAGAGGAGGAGGAGGAAGAGAAGGAGGAAGAGGAGGAGGAGGAAGGGGAAGGAGAAACAAAATTTTAGTATATAGCCTAGGCCAGCCTTGAACTTGCCATCCACCCACTTGCTCCTAAGTGCTGGGATTACAGGTAGGTGTTATTATGCCCAGTTCAAAAATGGCTTTTTATTAGTTTTACTCTTGGTTGTATATTTGAAAGTAGAGAAACTGAAACAATTATATAAAAGACTTTGACTTACGTAATTTCACCACTGAAATTTATGTCATTTCACTAATTGTTATCTATTGCTAACGCACATATGCTGATGGTTTGTGAAAAGCTATAAACGATGTTGACTATGATAAGTGAGAGCAATGCACTGAAATTGATGTTCTAGAGAGGTAACAAGAAAGAAGCGTCTGAAATACCATAGAGATGAGGCTTTAGAATCATGGGGTCCTTCTTCCCATGCACTGAGCTGAAGCACTCCCTGGATCACAAGGGAGTCTAAGAGCTAGAATCAAACAGAACCACTTGGAGAAAGGTATTCTTTTTTTACACAGAAAGGAAAAACACCTAATGTGGGTAACTGAAGGAGAGGAAAGATGAGAAAAGAAAAAAGAAAATATAGGTTGGAATCAATGCTCAGAATGCTTAGGATGGAATTGAAGGTATTCCATGATAACTTCTAGGATGTATCTGTTAATTGAACACAAGCAAACCCTGAATTCACTCTGTAAAGCAAATGGCTTGGCATCTTCTTTTTTCTTTTTTCTTTTTTTTTTCCAGAGCTGAGGACCGAACCCAGGGCCTTACAATTGCTAGGCAAGCACTCTACCACTGAGCTAAATCCCCAACTCCAGCTTGGCATCTTCTTTACAAGTGAGTTTCTGACAGGCACTCTAGCTCAAGAAGTCCAAAACTTCAGTAGTTGGTTGGTTGGTTGGTTGGTTGTTTGGTTGGTTGGTTGGTTGTTTTGGTTGGGGTTTTCCAAGACAGGGTTTCTCTGTGTCAACTTAGTTATCTTAGAACTCGCTCTGTAGACCAGGCTGGCCTTGAACTCACAGAGATCCACCTAACTCTACCTCCAGAGTTTTGGGATTAAAGGCGTGTGCCACCACCACCCAGCTAACCTTCAGCTTTTTTGTTCCGTTATGAAAGTAAACAGCATGATGTAGAAAGAGGAATCTGATCCTATGTGGGGGCTGATGAGATTGCTCAATAGATAAGGATACTTAACTGAAATCCTGAATTGAATCCCCAAAAGCCAATTGGTAGGAGAGAGCTGGCTCCTGCAAGTTGTCCTCTGACTGTACACATACACACCACACCACACATGTACACAAGCACACGCCATATACACAAGCACACACACCAAAGAAAGAAATCAGTTTTATCCTTTGGGGACAGACATATAACATTTTGGCTTGAGTATGATATGTCCCCCACAAGTTCATGCATTTAACACTTTGTCACCAGCTGATGGACCTGTCTGGGGAGGTTCTAAAGACTTTAGGGGGCATGGTCTAGTTGGATGGAGTAGGTCACTGGCAGGCAGGTCTTTGAGCATGTATCATCCTTGAGTGCTTCAGCTTCTCTCTCTTATCTGTCACCAGGAAGTGAATGATAGCCTCCACTCCATGCTTTGGCTGCCATAACAATCTCCCTAAGGGCATGGAGCCAGGCAAAGTGGACTGAACCCTGCAAAGTAGTGAGACAAAAGAACCCTTCCTCCCTTAAAGAACCAACAACCACAAAATAAAAACCACCTATTTTAAGGTCTTCACAGATGCTGGTATATTTCAAGGTGAGTTTAAAACCTTCCACAGCTCAGAGTTCTATGGACAAAATGAGGTTGCTAAATGGGTTGTCAACATGAAACCTAAATCCTCCATGAGAAGAGGGACAAAATGAGGTTGCTAAATGGGTTGTCAACATGAAACCTAAATCCTCCATGAGAAGAGAGACTCTGATTCATGGTTTCCATGGATATAGTAACCTTAGCCTGGTGGAAACCAAGGACCTCTATCCATAGTGATGTGTCATTGTAACCTCAGCCTGGCGGAAATCAAAGATGTCTATCCATAGTGATGTGTCATACTAACCATAGCCTTATGGAAATCAAGGGTCTCTATCCATAGTGATGTGTCATAGTAACCTTAGCTTGGTGGAAACCAAGGACCTCTATCCATAGTGATGTGTCATACTAACCTAGCCTGGTGGAAATCAGGGACATTCATCCATCGTGATGTGTCTATTCACTAGGAAAGATAAGCAAAGGATATATAAATGCATATTCCATGAGAAAATTGACTCAGGAGAGAACTGACTTGACACAGTTGTCCTCTGACCTCTACTCGCGAGCCACAGTACTCTCACCACACACAAAGTAACAAATTTTAATATAAGTAAGTAAATAAACCAAAGGCTGCTTACTGTGATGGCTATGGTAGGATATGCTGAACCTTTAAGCAGTTTTTAATATATTGTCTTGAAGCCAGGCAGTGGTGGTGTACGCCTTTAACCCCAGCACTCGGGAGGCAGAGCCAGGTGGATCTCTGTGAGTTCCAGGCCAGCCTGGTCTACAGAGCGAGATCCAGGACAGGCACCAAAACTACACAGAGAAATCCTGTCTTGAAAAGAAAAAAAAAAGAAGTTGTCTTGTTCCCAAACTGTCAGCCTGTCAACTTTAGCTTACCCAGAATTCAATTATGTTCACTTGAAGAGATTTCCAAGAGAAAACATCTCTCTTAAGTGGGTTAATGTTCTCTTGTAATGACTTACGCATGTTTTGTTTTGCTAATAATATATTCTTACTGATTGTTTGGAAGTAAACAGAAGCTTATATACTATTTATTATCAATGTTAAATTAATTTAAATATTACATGAAATTAGTGCATAATATTATCAACCTTAAATCACCAAAACCCTGTTTAAAGAATTGTAATTTGTATTAAAAACCCATGTGGAAATAACTACCAAAATAGGAATAAACATAAGGGCTAACCTTTTTCCCCAGTACTTAGCATGGGCCAGCCTCTTACTGAATCATGAAAACAGGTCTAATAAGGTCTGCTATGTGTCTGTTTTAAAACAAACCTTGGTGTTTAAACACTGTGTGGTACTGCTTATGTTCCAACCAAGAGGTGCCCGCTGGTGTTACAATCCACTTGCTGCTTATATAATTACATATAATTACAAACTGAGTAGCTATGAAAACAGCATCCTAACATTTTTGATAGTGCATGCAAATAGAATCTTGTTTTAATAACATCATCATATTCCGCTCAGTATTACCATGCCGTGTCTTGACAGACCCTGAAAACGTTCCTGCTGACCATCACACCATCATGCATCCAGCTTCCAGGCTTCAAAGAACCTCAAATGTTCACATTTTAGCCTAAGAGAACATGCTTCCTCCCAAATTCTTTTCTTGTTGTTGTTGTTGTTTTTGTTTGTTTGTTTGTTTGTTTTTTCAGTATACAGAGCTTTATTAGAAGGAAAAGTGGGGGAGAGGGGACAAGGCCTGGTGAGAGAGAAAGATGGTGGGGTGGGGGGAGAGGGGAGCAGAATAGACCAGGGAGCAGAGAACCAAGAGCAGAGAGAGAGAGTTGGGTCTGCATCCGGCTTATTAAGGTGCATACATAGTCGCCAACACCCCAATGGCTCAGAGGTTAAGAGCACTGACTGCTCTTCCAGAAATCCTGAGTTCAATTCCCAGCACCCACATGGTGGCTCACAACCATCTGTAATGAGATCTTGTGCCCTCTTCCCCTCCCAAATTCTTAAGATTTTGTTTTCTATAGTGATCTGGAATAATAATAATAATAATAATAATAATAATGACTGCTGTGTCTTTATAATACAACTTAATGTGACTACGATATTTATACTGAAATTATGGCAATTTTTAAAAATGTCTTATGGCGAACAGGGTCAACTGGGATGTGAAGTGAATTGGTGTTCCCCTTTCTCTACCTTTTGTTAACACCAAGAGTTTGCCTGGAAAAGGAGTTGACAATTTATTCTCTAGCTCTAGAACACTATGGAAGTAGAAAGTTGTGACTATCTAGTCTTTAACTATCTTACACACACACACACACACACACACACACACACACACACACACACGGCAATCACACACCCCTCACCTCCTAGCTTCTGCTTCAAAGAGGAATTAAGTAAGCCCTGAAGGTGGATTCTTCCCATTCTCCGATGGTACTAACTGCTGACAGTCACCACAGGAAAGAGGTGACATTCTTTCGAAAACTCCCATTACAAACACCAGATCTCTGCCGTCCCTTCTGAGCCAACCTCATTATTTCTGCTTTAAAACCTCTTAAGACTCTTTCTTACAGATCCTCCAAAAACCAAGGGAAGTGAAGAGAAGGAAAACAAAAAGACTGACTATGTGCTTCTAGGCTCTCTACCGAAGGCCACAATGAGAAATTTCAGATATCAGGCAGTCAACTCTTCAATTATTTTAGTACATGGATCCTAGAATCCCAGATACTAACTAGCTTATCTTAAAATGAAGAATTCAAAAAGAGAAATAAGTATTTGATCACAAAGAATTTCTCACATATTTGTAGCGTGTTAATGCAAGGTTTCTACAGATCACTGTCTTCAGGACCCTTATGGCTTCACTCTATAACCCAGGTGTAACAAAGGACAGAGTGTGGGCATTTTCAAAGGAGAAAAGTTGGATTGAAATCCATCAAGTCATCAACTTCTTCTGTTGCACAGGCAAAGGGTAGAACTAGGAGAATCTGTTGAGGATGTTAATAAGGATGAGAGACAACGTGTTTAACGCTCTTAGGATGTGTTATTATGCAAATTTTATGACTGTTCAGCCATCTCGACCCTATGCTTTTAGCAAAGCACTTTTCCTTCCATTGGTACCTCTCATTCTTTCCCACACAAAGACTGCCAGTCAACGCCATCCCCTAAGAGCAGGAGAAAGGTACTAGAAGACAATGTTTCTCTACCTTATAGTTGATCTCAGGAATGAATGATAACTAAGTCCATGACAATATGCACCTATTTGAATGTCTCAGTACTTTTGAATCCATCTGTTAATGTTAATCCTTCATAAATGTTCTCATTTTATCCCCTGCTCCCAAGTAGGTAGGAAAGTGGAGGCTTGAATTATCCTGATAATCCTCAAAGTGCTTTTGTGAGGGATACAATACCAAGTACCTTTTACAAGGCTATATGCTCTAGAAGTTCAGGAAGGAAGTCAAGATCCTGCAGACGGAGATGCAAGCCATGGTCAGCCTTACTGAGCATTATCAGAAAGGCAATCATAGGAACAACGGGTTTTATAATGCTGCTGTAATGTCTGTGTGCTGTGTTTTGTGTGATCTCATTGCTCCGTATTCTTTGATCATTTCCATTCAGCTGCTGGAGAGTTAGGAAACGGAAGTGTCCCGACCTATTCAAAGTTCTGCAGCCTCATGGTGATCTGACTCTGGAGACACCCTCATATATTACTTACATGTTTCTTTCTTTCAAAATCCAACTCATATTTTATTGAGATAAATTCTGTTTTAACAGAAAACTGCACATAGCAATCAATTATAAATGAAAAAGAGCAACATGTATCATAAGTATAAGATAACATAAACATAAACAATCAAACGATATTATAAAATTCTGTTACAAGCCTTGGGCCTTGGAGTTAATCACTCCTAATTAAAATAATACTAGCAATACAAACACAGTAATAACATGCAAACACCAGCTCAGAATTTCTTCTTGGAAAGAAATGATAAAAAGGAAAACTTTTTTCATATGTAATTGAATATAATTGAGTGTTAGGACCAGTTAACACCTAAAAACCAGCTCCTACACACCAGCTAAAGTTGTTTCTAAACCCTGAGATATTTCTTTGCTATACAATAGGGGAGGGGGGGGGGGAAGCAGGCTAGACCCACTAAGATCCAGTCACTGCCCTAGAGAAGCTTACCTATTAGAGAAGATGAGAGATACCCAGCACAAAGTTTCAGTGTAGTGTGGGAGTTCTGACAGTTCTAAACACAGGATGTTACAAGGGCAGAAGCAGAGGTGTTGGGGGAGGGCGTTAAGAAATAACCTTTGCAGAGGGGTTGCCTGAGCCAAGCTTAAAAGAGAAGTAGAAGCTTGCCAGGCAAAGGAAAGCACTCATTAACTGCCCAGTAAGAGATCAGTTACACTATCCACATGGCTACACCAGGAAAGCACACATCATCAATCGCTGTGACGCAGGCATGAGAATCAATCCTGAAGAAGCGTGTCTCTGGTGCTTTTGATGAAAAGTGTAGTAGAGATCTCAGGGGGTGGGGGATGAAAGATCAGAGAGACCTATAGGTATGAGAACCTTGTCTCTCCACACCATCCATCCACTCGAACTATTTTTATTGGACACAACTGAAAGAAACATTGTTGGCAAATAAAATACCCACCAGAACATTCTGGACTGCTTTGTGCTGCATACACACTTGAACTTCGACCCACACAGCACAAATCCATATTCGAGTGGTTAGGAGGCCATATAAGACGGGTGCTTGTTATGAATGAAACTTTGGTGATTACATCAGCTGCACTAACCCAGAGCAGCTGACAACCACTGCCCGAATTGTGTGTTCTGCAATCAGCAACATCTTTGGTACAGATGTCAGGGAACCGCTGTGCCAACGATGCTGTAATGATGAGAGCAGAGTGCAGCTAGGGAATTCTCATCTCATGTCTTCTTTGAAAAGTGTCTCTTAAAAGGGGGTGATATACAATATGTCCTGTGTATCCTGTCACTCTTTTTGGCTAGAGCTATGCTTCTTTTGACTCCGTGGATCCCTGAACTTTCTGATCTTAGAGTGGGGATGGTATAAGCTAGAGGGTTTTGGCACACACAAAACCCACTACATTCTTGAATGCTCAAGACAGCTTTACAATGTCTTAAGCTGCATCTGAACAAACCTGTTTCTTACTCCCACTGTCAGTCTTTTTCAGCTTTTTCTCCACAAAGGACAAAGGAAAAGGGGGAAAAAAGCACCATTTCCTAAGGTTCAGTTAGCAGAACCAGCTAAACTTGACTCTTTGTTAATAGAATGAGTCTGCACTGCCCAGCAGTCAGTGAAATCGCAGGCCCTACTTTACACCTTTGTGAATGGCAAACTATGCGATCCTTATGGAACAATCCACAGCATCCTATAAATGTTATCCAATGAGAGTCGATGTTCAAGAACATGAACCTCAAAAGTGCAACAGAATTCTTATTCACTAGAGGAAATTTTACCATGCTTACTATTTTGAATTTACTAAGGTTAAGAAAATGGTCCAAAGATTTTCATCAATAGGGTAAGAACTATACTTATTCTCAAGCTCCAGTTAATCAGATAATCCTATCACAAGAGCATTGTTCTTCTAATTATTCCATTTCTTGACCCTTTGGTAGACTTTTTTATTTGAATAGCTGTATGGGTCAAGAGGCCTTATGTTATGCAGAAGGCTTCAGTTTCTGGCCAAAACCTATGAGAATGAGACTATAGGAGAACAGGGAAAGGAGTTGCTTCAAGGCAGATTTTCATTCCACGGACATGATGCCCCTTCAGAGGGCTGTGTAAACCTAGACTTCAAGCACAGACTACTGCTTCCAGAAAATACTCACAATGGAAATTTTATGGGTATTGAAAATCTCATGGGTGAGTACCTGAAATATCACTGTTGGTCAAAAAGCTTATGTGTTTCAACTCCTTTTACTTGCTTTGGTGTTAGCTTATAAAAACACATAGGTGTATATTGGACTCATTAAACTGAGGTACTCCTAAGCACTGGCTCAATCCAGGGAGGGAGGGTGCTGACAGGCATTATACGTTATGCAAGCTTCCCCATAGCATTCTGCCAATGTGCTTCCATTTTAATCCAAAACATTCCCAGCTTGTCAAATACGAGGCCTCCCTGGAACACAAAGCTGAGCCCCTCACTCAGAGGTTCTCTGATGTGGAGACTGCAAGGAACCCTGGGACACAGTTCATATGGAACTTCAGATCAATGCAAATCCTCTCCCAAATGCTAATATAACACCAGACTCAGGAAAAGAAAGTGGAAGAAGAGCCCCAAAGATGCTGGCCTGGTAACTGTCAAACATCAGGGTTTTTAAGTATTACTAGCATATACTAATTACACATAATAATGGGCTTCTGGTGACAGTTTCATACCTGCACCTAATGTATTACAATCATATTCACACATGTACCCTTCACCCTCTCTTGTCCCTCCTCCTACTCCAGACTTTTGTCTTCACTGAATAAAGCCAATGAATATTCACAACCCAGCTAATTCTTTCACAAATCCATTGGAGGTGAAGATAATCTGTTGTTGGTTTGGGTTTGGTTTTTTGTTTTTGTTTTGCTTTGTTCTGTTTTAGACTCTTTTAGGACCAGATAGTGTAGAAGTGGAATGCAATACTAACCTTTCAAATTGCTACATTTTATAAAAGGGCCACACCAAAAAAAAAAGGCTCACATGAAATAGTTTACCATTTCATGTTGACAAGTTGGCCTGTCCAAGACAATTAGCATCTTTGTAGCAAGATGGTTGACAGATGGGAAGAAGAATTGTGAGTTCAATTGTTTTACACAGTCAAATAAGACTGAACCTCAGCCTTTCTCACAAAGCTAATACGTCAAAGAAGAGAGAGATAAAGAGTGGAAATCTAATGAAAGGCAGCCAGGCAGGAAATAAAAAGGGAAGCATCTGAAATTGTAGTTTGAAATAGTATGGGTAAATTTTGTTCTCAGACCAGCTGTGGGGCTTGAAGCAAGACACCCAAGAAGACTGGCTGTTACCATGAATAAGAGATTTATTTATGAGGGCTTGAACTAGAAAGGTGGTGGGTGGTGAATTCTTCATAAAGGAGTGAGTCCTCTACAAAGCTGGTGAGAGGCTATTAGGAGGGGCGAAGAGAGCTATGAATTAAGCAGAGGGCTCTGAAGAATGGTAGGAAAGCGGGGGAAGCAATGAAATGCTTTCTTCAATGAAAATAAAAGAAATGCCCCAGAAATTGAAATCAATTCCGTTGATATCTAGAAGGTATTCAAAGCACACTTAGTAGTCACCATATAGGCAAAACTGTACCTGTGTATTCTATTGTATCGTATCCGTGTGTGTATACATCAGTGAGTAGGTTAATGCTGTTACTGTTTGGATATCAGATGTCTTCCAGAGCCATTATACTAAGGCTTGGTTGCCAACTTGTGTTGCTCTCAGGAGATGGGCAACTTTTAGGAAGTTGGACCTAGGTAGAGGAAATTGGTCATTGAAACAGCCTTTAAATGTAGGTACCCTTGTTCTTCCTTTCAATTAATGGGTTTTTAGTAAGCGTATCAAATATTGGGATTCTTTGGGGCTTTTCATGTATGTGTAGCATTGTGCTTTCCTCCTCTTCATTTCTCGTCACTTTCCTGTCTCTTCTCCCCCTTTCCACCAGTCTGCTCCCTCCCTGTAAGTAGTCCCCTTATGCTTTTTTATGTCTGCCTGTCTATCTATCTGTCTATCCTCTGTCTATCTATCTGTCTATCTTTCTCTCTTCCTCCTGTCTGCCATGAAATGAGAAGATTCACTACTCCATGCCCTCCTTACTATGACATTCTGACTTGCCATGAGGCCACAGAATGGGGCAATGGATTGAAACCCCTGAAGCTCTGAGCCAAAATTCTTCCCTGTTTTCCCAGTTATCTTTGTCACAATCTAACTAACACAGGGAACCTAAAGATACATGTATTAATAGCATATTGAAATGCTTGAGGGGCCACAAGGGAGGATTGTGCTAAGTGAGGTCAATTTAATCTTTTGACAGATGGATCCAGAATTGCAGAGAACTTTCCCCTTATCTGGCATTCTTATCAAATAACAACATAAGGTCCAGATTTTGTTTCTCTCATGCAAATACAAAATCAACTAGAGTTCTGATAAAGTTTGAGTCTGAAATGCCCCCATAGGCAGAGCAAGTGGCCCTGTTTGGGAAGTTGTGAACCCAGTAAAAGGTGAGACCCTGTTAATGTAAATAGTCTTCAGTGGGACAGGACTTGGGCTATAGCTAGTCCTGCTTCCGGTCTAAGCCCCCTGCTTCTGGATCCACTGGGATCTGATCAAGCCACCTCACAGTCCTCCTGTCAAAGCTGCAAGCCACACCTTCACCCCTGCCTTCCCCCTTATGGTGGGCTGTATCCCCTTCACCTGGGAACCAGAATAAACCCTCCCTCCCTATGATTCGTCTGATAGTCCATCACAGCAATGAGAAAAGAGGGCAGGCAGAGAAGAGCTCAAGTGAAACGTGGTAGACGTAGCTCCACTGAAAGGGTATGGTTGGCATCTGTCAATGGCTATTCCACCAACTAGTGAACAGGAGAGAGGGCAGTGTCACCAGAAAGTTCAGCAACCAACTGGTCAAACAGGAGAACTTTGAAAATGGCAAATTCAGAAAATAAAATTTGGTAATCTCAGTACCCATGTAACAACCCAAAATGATGTCCTTTAAGAATGCAAAAGGCTAAGGAAGGTTCCCTTACTATAATAGCAAACCCATGATTTGCTAAGCCGTTAAATTAGACAAAGCAAATTAGAACTTATCAAAATGTTTCTTTAAAAGAAAACTGCTCTCCCAAAAGATCATACTCAGAGAAGAAAAGACAAGTCATGAGTGAGGAGGC
This sequence comes from Onychomys torridus, assembly GCF_903995425.1. Classification (NCBI taxonomy): domain Eukaryota; kingdom Metazoa; phylum Chordata; class Mammalia; order Rodentia; family Cricetidae; genus Onychomys; species Onychomys torridus. The sequence continues at coordinate 81,330,760 of NC_050449.1, forward strand.
AGTATTTAGTAACTTCTGATTAAAAAAAAAAAAAAAAAAAAAGACATACTCAGAATCTGTGAAGAACTCCCAAAAGAACTAAACAAGAAAACAAATAAACCGATTTCTAAATGGACAAAAGACAGATAGGTCACCACAGAAGACACATATATGACAAATTAGCACATGAAAAGAAACTGACCACGGTATTCCCCACTGCAGCACACACATGAGAACAGTGGGATGCCTCCACCCGCCGGGTCAGACATCTAAAGTCACAGAGACACTTCAAGCAAGCGGTGTTAAAATTGAACCCACAGACCACTGCCAGTGGGAGCAGGAGAGGCTGTGACCCCTGTGAAAAACAGTGTGGTGACTTCTTAAACACACATGTGCCCTATGCTCTAGTCATCCCATTTCCTAGACATCACCCAGAAGGAATAAAATCAAATGCCCGTACAGAGGGTTGTATGGAAAGATGCGTAGCATCACACAGACCCGAAGCAATCTAACTGTCCACTGACCTGTGAATTGATAAATCGTCTATACATACAACAAAACACTACTTAAAGTAACAAAGGGGGATGAAACCAGCATACGCCATAACGTGGGCGAGTTGCCAGATGAGTATGATGAATGAAAGGGGCCGAGTGGGGTGCTTTGACTGGCTTCGTTTACATAAAAAGAAAATACAAATGAATCAAAACATGGCAAAGCATGGAATAAATGTCACCTGAGGATGCAGAGGTTGGAAGAAAGGGGTCATGGGGAGCACAGGATGGGGCACCAGGGTAAAAGGATTATAAAAAAGGATAAAGAAGCATTGGGGGCTGGATATGTTCACTACCTTTATTAGATTGGTGGCTTCACTGTTTTAGACATTTGTTGAAATTTATAAAATTTCATATAACATATAATTAATTACATAGAAACCATGTGGACACATAGACAAAATAAAAGTGAAGGAGAAAATTACAAATCAGAAGTATCAACATAATAACAAAGGATCTGGTATATCTATAACCAGCTCTAATAATAGTATTGTTGGAAAGGCCACATAGTATTGTCATGTGAGAATTACAAATAGCCTTTCCATGATAGTCATTTCAGTCTTGCTTTTATTTCAGCACAGAAATCGTGCTTTGACCCTCTTAGAATCTTTCCTCTGAGCAGCCACCTTCTCTTAACCTGCTCTGGGCTCCTTAAGTTTCCAAGTAGGTTTTATTATTAAAGTCACCCCATAGCTTCTCAAAGTGTTCTTTGTGGTATTGTGTTCCCCTGAAATATTGTATGTTCCCTGAAATAAATTTATCTGGGGTCAGAGAACAGACAGCCACTAGAACAGAGCCAGAAATGGTGGCTAGAAAATGGGTCAGAGCAAGCCATAGCAGAAGTTGGGTGGTGGTGCACGCCTTTAATCCCAGCACTTGGGAGGCAGAGCTAGGCGGATACAGCCAGCATGACAACACACGCCTTTAATCTCAATACCAACCATAGAAGACCTGGAGGTCTGTACAGACAGGCAGTGACGAGGAGGTCATGTGGCTGGGTTTATAACCAATGAGAAAGCAGAACAGAAAGTCTATAAAAAGAAAACACACACAGAAGTAGCTCTCTTGAGGACAGGAAAGACAGCAGAAGCAGTGAAGGCTAAGGTTTTCAGCTCTTGCTCTGACCTTGTGGCTTTTAACTGCAATTGGCTGTGTTTCTTATTTAACAAGACAGTTAGTTACATCTACAGTTCTTTTTCCACCTGCAGCAGTGGGGGGGCCCTTGGGGGCCATTGTTCCAGTGCCTGGGCCAGGGAGGTGAGGGCGCTCTGCCTTCTGTGAGCCCCCTCTCACTCTCTTCCTCCCTTCCTCCTTCACCCCCAAGAATATGCTTCAGCCCTAGGTGGTGAGTGGTACTTGTCAGCCTCTGGCTTCGATGGCCCTACATCACAGACAGCAAGTTCATTCTCTTTTCTGCTCTTCGCTACTTCTTTTCTTCCTGCCAGGCAATCAAGTGCTGGCATGTTTCTCTACAGAGGACAGGCAAGGACTTCTCCCTACATAGTGCCCCATATATAAATCCACTGCAGCCTTGAGACTCTGAGTTTTCCTAAGATCATCCATTAAAAACAGGGAGCCCTGTCTATGTCCTTTTGTGGCTTAGTTTCCCTTACCCAAACAACCATAGTTCTTGCCAGTCCCCCTGGAACTTCTCTTGACCACTTCCCATGTCTCCTTGTCAAATTAAACAATGAGAACACAGCCACCCCCACCCCAGTCCAGGGCTCCTTCTCATCACTCCCTTCTCTCCTGCCCACTGCCCTCATGGGCATAGTCTGGTGTTTTCCAGGAAAGGGACCATTGCTATAGCTCCTAGCTATAAAGAGAATGGCCTAAGCACCTTAACCTTGTAGAAAGTTGAAGAAACAAATTAAATGCCATATTCATCTCCAAAGTAAAAATAGAAGACACCATTCCAAGCTCTGGGTCCCCCAAAACCATCTCTTCTGTCCACGTACCCTGTTATACAGTTCCTTGATACAGGTCTTAAAATTCTTCAGTCTCTCAGTGAACAGATAGGTGGAGACATTCACATTGAGAAGCAAGTCCTCTTTGTAACTGGCTTTAGAGAATTCATCAACAGCTCTCAGCAAGGTGGGACCCTTGGGACATCTGAGCCACTACTGGACAGCCTCCGGGGTAGATCACCATTGGTCCCTATACACATCTCCTGAGTACACTTCCTTACAAACCCTCTGCTGGGTGCTACAAAGAATTCCTGGATGGGTATACATCCTAATGGGGGATCTTAGATAAACAGATGAATAACCACAAGGGAAAAATAAAACACAGGCCTTAAGAATGCCTCAGAGAACAGTCAAGGAGAGGTTGGACTATACATGTCCCTGCTTAGGAACTATTTTCATGTATTTGAAAGGCAAAAAGGAAGCTTTTTTTCATGACATGGGATCATGAAGACATTGGCATGCGTTCTGAGCCTTGAATGGAAGGAAGAGTTTGAACTTGTAGGCATAGGTGGGGAGGCAATTAGAGGTGAGGAAATGTTTTGGAGACAGCAAATCACAAGGGGTAACATTAACTATCTTTAAGTACAATGTTTCTCAGCCTCCCTGATTACAGACATCACTGGGGATGCTTGTTAAAAATACAGATTCCTAGCTCCACCTCGGGCCTCTGGACCACATCCAGAGAGACAGGCCATCTGAATCTTTAACATGCGGTTCCTGAGTGAGTTTTATAATAAATGAAGTTTGAGAAATACTGATGAAGGATCTCAAATCCACTTCCAGGAAGAAATAAATTTGTAACCTATCTCAAATAGAGAAAAATCAAAAAGTGTATTAAATAGGCTCTGACTTCTATAAAAGTTGGGTATGGAATAAGAATCTAATGAAAGGTTTCTATGCCCTGAAATAGGCTTTTATGAGAGTTGGACTCACCATTCCCAAAAAGCTTTTAAAATGAAGACCACCATTTGCCCTAGAGGGGCTGGCACTGGTCAGTGGGGAGGGGATTGGGTAACTCGGGGTCACTTGTGAGAAACTGAAAAGCATTCAAGCAAGCATGAATGAAAAGAGTTTGTTTGAGGCTGCAGAGGTATCGACACAGCCGAATGAGCAACCAGAGCCGAACTTCAGGGGAAACAGGAAGTCGCCAGGCCTTGGTCTTTTCTCCGCACCCACTTCTCCTCTCAGACCAGGTCACAGGCTAACGGTCCGTTTAGAAATGGCAATGGTCTTTACTCTTCACGTGGAGTCCTCAGAGATAAGGAACCGACGATGAGGTCTCCTCGCCCAATTTCACAGTCCACCTTATGTCACACACCCGCACCTCATCACCGCTTGACCTGTACCCAATCCGAAGATGCATCTGAGAGAAAACGGAGTGGGCCTACCCGAGTGGAGCCAATGCACCTTCTTTCTCCTTAATTCTCTATTCTACTGAAAAAACAGCAATATTCTTAGTTCTAAATCATATATACTTAAGAACTACTTCCCTGGGTTTTGATTTTGAAATTCTTACGAGAGGCCCACCTGCACGAATGCCACTGACGGATGCTTTTAAACGGTAAGATTTTCTTTCCTAAAGCATTTCTGTATCTCTAAATTTAAATCAAGAAGCACTTGCTGATCGTCCTCAAACGTTTCACGAATAAACTAAAATTTAGGACTCTTTCCCTTCCAGAGGAATTTAGCGCCTGTTTCTAATTGGTTTGTACTTAGTTCATCTGAACACTGGCCGGGTTCTCCGAAATGCAAAAAGAGCTTTGGAGAAGCTAGTGTAGTCCTGCCTCTTTGAAAACGAAAAGCCTCATCCAAGGAAGGTGAGCCCAGGGTTTCCTCAGCTTGAGTCTGGCTAGCTAAACAGACAAAGCCCCATGAAATTCAACGCAGTTTGTTCCTAAAGTCGGTCGTCTTTGGCTTCAGTATGGGGGGAAAAAAAACACCTGCTTTCCTGGATGCCTACGGATAAGCTGCGTGACAGAAGACCACCGATCCAAGGAAAACCTCTCCTACAGAGACGGTGAAAGGGCATGAAAGATCCCTAGCACTCTAACCCGGTTCCGTGACTTTTGCTTCTAACAGAGGCGCTTGACTTCCTGACTTCCGGTCCTGCGCACTCTCGTTTTTCTTCCGCCATTGCCCCTGGGTCATGTTCTCTTCCCATCCAGATACTTGTTCAACGACAACAAGACTTTTTTAAATGTATATGCATGCACGTATCTGTACCCGCACATGGGGGCAGGGGTCTGCGCGAGCGTGTGTGTGTGTGTGTGTGTGTGTGTGTGTGTGTGTGTGTGTGTGTGTGTGTTTTCACAGAAGCCAGAAGAGAGCATCAGATCCATTCCCTGGAGCTGGAGTTGCAGGCTGGTGAGCAGCCCAGTTGATGCTGGGAACTGAACTCTGGGCCCATGAAAGAACAGAGACTTTGGCCTGGCGGTGGTGTCGCATGCCTTTAATCCCAGCACTCGGGAGGCAGAGGCAGGCGGATCTCTGTGAGTTCGAGGCCAACCTGGGCTACCAAGTGAGTTCCAGGAAAGGCGCAAAGCTACACAGAGAAACCCTGTCTCAAAAAACAAAAAAAAAAAGAAAGAAAACCAGAGACTTCTAACTACTGAGCCATTTCTCCAGCCCAACAATGAGATTTATAAGGTTTTACTTTCACAAATAGGTTCATTTTAGTCGCTGTTGTTATATTGAGGTTTTAGAAAAATAATAATGAAAAAAAAACTTTTATTAAAACATTCCACAGAGGAAACTGGCCAAGGAAATTGCAAAAAAGGCCCAAAGTAAAGGAGGTGTTCAGTTTCACTCTCCCCGCCCCCCACCTCCCCACTTAAGGTGTATGTATTGTAACTCTCTGGTTTTGAAAAGCTAAGCGCTCTCAGCCTGCTCTGCCAATTCTAGAGATTTCACCTGCTTTGCAGAGTTTTCCTCACTTGAAACAAGATTTGTAACTGAGCTAGAAGATGACTCCGTGGTTAAGAGCATTGGCTACTCTTCCAGAGGACACAGGAGATCTGGCTCCCTCTTCTGGCTTCTCTGGGCACTGCATGACCGTGATGTACAGAAGTAGATGTAGGCAACACACACACACACACACACACACACACACACACACACACACACACACACACAAATATTTTTCATTTTTTTTTAAATATGTGTCCCCGACAGGACTGAGATGATGCAGTGATTAAGAGCACTAACTGCTCTTCCAGAGGACCCAGGTTCAATTCTCAGCACCTACATGGCTGTTCACAACTATCTGTAACTCCAGTTCTAAGGGATCTGTCACCTTCACACAGACATACATACAGGCAAAAAACCGGGGCACATAAAATAAAAATAAGTCATTTTTTAAATTTTTTTAAAAATATCTGGCCCTACATACGATATACAGACTTAAAAGAGTGTGTTTATCCCTAAGAAAAAAGAGGCATGATGAGAGACACAGTTGTACATATAAATTTATATTCTATCTAAATTTCTGGGGACAGAATGTAAGTTGAATTAAAGAGCAGGTGGACTGCACTCAGGAGCTTGAAATGAATTATTTAGATGGAAATTGAAGGATGAATCTCTGTAGACTAGAAGACATGGAAAAGACCCAAACAAAAACGTAATATCTCTAAAACAGCAAATGAAGAAAACCTTTTTTTTTTTTTTGTTTGATTGAGATGAAATTTGTGTAATACACAACCAGCCATTTCAAGGTGCACAAGTAAGTGGTGTTTAGTGCATTTGCTATGGTATGCCACCATTTTTGCCCCCAAAACTTTCCAACACCCCAAGAGAAGGCCCCACAGTGAGTTATTCTATCTTATTCACACTCTCCATTCTCCCTTCCCACAAATTCTCCCTGCTCCCAGCTACTATTACCTTGCTTTCTGACCTGAGAGCTTTGCCTGTTCCAGATTTATCAAACAAAAAGAATAATTTAAAATGGAACCTTTGGTGACTGGAGAGATGGCTTAACAGTTAAGAGCACTTGCTGCTCTTGCAGAACACCACAGTTTGGTTCCCAGCACACACCTGGCAGTTTATAACTTCATTTCTAAGAGATCTGATGCCCTCTTCTGGTACCCATCAACAGTGAAGGCACATGGTGCATGTGCATACATATGTATAAAACACTCATACATATAAAAGTAATAAATATCTTAAATGTAACTTTTGAACTTCAACTCCTTCACATGATGTTTTCATGTGTTAGCATCATTGGCTTGAAATTTCCTTCAAACTGTATCAACAATACATCTTATGGGTAGATTATTCCACTGAACATACACACTCCATTCTTCAGCCATTTATCTATTGATGAACATTTGTGTTGCTGTGACATTTTGTCTGCTGTAAATAATGCTACTACAAATGGAAGGTTTTAAAGGAAGCAACTCAGTATCTATTCTCCTATACAGTGTTGTGTGTTTTGGCCACATATCAAGTCGAAACACTCCAGGGACTGATGCCACCTGAGCATACTTAGTGAGGAGTCCTTTTACTAGATATAATCAATTGGTATAAAACTGACCACATGTCTACCAAGAAAGAAAGAAAAGTTGTGGGCAGTTTTAGAGACAAAGTTTATAATAACTGATACATTAACTTCAGTGAGAAACAAGTTCATCAGATCCAGCAGCCAGAGCAGACATTGAGTAGGGGCCACAAGGAGAATTCAGAACCATTGTCTAGTTGGGGTGTGTGTGTGTGTGTGTGTGTGTGTGTGTGTGTGTTTGTGTGTGTGTGTGTGTGTGTGTTTGTGTGTTACTTTTTTAAGGACTGCACAGCTGGAGCAATTGTGTCAGCATTCAGGGACTGTCAAGGCCCTCATCTGACTTTATGAAGAATGTCTCTGAGGTGGATTTTATTGCTTTCAGCTGGAGAATGCATCCCACCCCACCAGCACAAAGCCACATGCCCACCAAGCACTGCCTGTCTTCTCCTGCCCTGAAGTGATCAGAAAGCCGGGGTCCACCACAGGGAACACACATGGAGCCAATTTGTGCCTCAAGTTGGCCCCTAGCTTACCACAACCTGCAAGAGATAAGACACAGCAACATTCCAACAGGAACAGAAGCCCAAGGGAGTTCACCTTTGCTAAGGGTGCCTGTCCCTTTGTGGAATCTGTATTCTGTTTTTTTCTTTCCGGTAGACAATGGTCTTCATTTTCTAGACTTTCAGTAGAAGAATGCTCCAATTCTCTTTCCCAAAACTTTCTGGAGCTTCAGTGGCACTAATGTATTCTGCATCATGTATACAATGTAGAAATATTATTAGATCCACATAAATAAATGGACTGTTTAGGGAAAGCAATGGGGTGGGGGCTGCAGGGAAGCAAGCCACATCTGTTCTTGCTCACAGTGTTCAATTCAGCCCACTTCGAAGGACCCCCCAGCCTTGCTGGATCTTGATGCTCTGATGTTCACAGAGCAACTCAGCTCTCCAAGTCATCATGTTGACACTGGGGATCCAACCAAGTGTTGAAAGTGATGTGGAAGACCTCCTTCAAGCTCACACTGGGAACAGAGGCAGCGGTCTTCTCAAGTCTCCTCTCAGAAACCAAATGTGAGCACTTGCCAATTCCGTGTCTTTGAGGAAGACTACTGCTAGATAATGTTCCCCACACTAGAGATAAACTCTGAATTTTTCCAGCTTTCAGACCATCCTGAAGAAGAGATCTTAAAGATAAATTAAGCCAGTCAAACAGCTCTCACTTTTAGGGACACTGACAGCCAAGAGAATACTCTCTAAAGAGACAGAGATTCCCAAAACTGTGTGTTTGTGTGTGTGTGTGTGTGTGTGTGTGTGTGTGTGTGTAACAAGTGTGTCTGGGAAGTTCAAGTGGACCTTGAGATAAATAGGACTTAAAATTTAGTGTATTTTTAAATAAAAGTTTAACTTTATAAATTATTATTTTAAAAAGACTGAAAAATAAAATAAACATCACACACCACAATTAGCCAGACCCAAAGTCTATACAGTTCCAACATCCTTTCTGAAGCTGCAGAGCTTCATGCCAGATCTCCCACTTTCAAAATCAGATGTATTTTTATGCACTTGTCATAAAATTACCATCGAAACTGAAGCATCCATGGCAGAATTAGAACAGAAAATTAATGCTATATCCTCTTTTATAACTGCTTGTATGTTTTTTAAAAGAGCATTCTCACACTGGGGAGATGGCTCAGTCAGTAAAACACCTTACACAAGCATGAAGACTTGTGTTCGGATCCCTAGAACCCAGGTAAGAAGCGCTGGGCAGAGCAGTGTGCACCAGAGTACAGAGACAGGCAGATCTCTGAAACTCCTTGGCAGCCAGCCACGCTGAACTGATGAGCTTCCAATTTAGTAAAAAACTCAGTCTCCAAAACTAAAATTGGAAAGCAATCAAGGATAGACCCTCAATGTTGACCTTGGGACTTCATGCATATGCATACATACCCACACTAACAAGCGTATACCACACACATATGCACAATTAAATTTTTTCTTTAAAACAAAAAAGAGCATTCTCACTGAAGCACAAAAGATGCAATTGTACTGGAGTCCTTGATGCTCTATTCTTGTGATTAAAAACATATAATACCAAGTTTTCTTTTTTTGTGTTTTTTGAGACAGGGTCTTACTATGTAGCCTGGCTAGACTAAAACTTGCTATGTAGATCAGGCTGGCTTTGAACTCAGAGTTCTGCCTGTCTCTGCTTCCCAAGTGTTCAGATTAAAGGTGTGAACCACCACTCTGGGCAACATTTGCTATCTTAATCATTTAATGTGCACAGTGTAGCAGGAATTGTTAGAAGGTCTTATTAATTAAAACAAATCCAAAGCCAGGTATTGGGGTGAATGCTGGAAGATCAGAGAAGCAGAACAAGCCACGGTTACCTCACCTCACCAGTTCCTCAGCTGATCCTGTTTCCTCAGACTGGAAGCTTCTGTGTCCTCATCTGAATGGGTCTCAGCTGAACTGCTCTGCTCAAAGCCTAAAAGCTTAACCAGCCGAATGCTTCTAGTTTCTCATCTTCATGCTTTACATATCTTTCTGGTTTTGCCATCACTCCCTGGGATTAAAGACTCACTTCTTGGGATTAAAGTGGTGTGTCACCACGCCTGGCTGTTTCCAGTGTGGCCTTGAACTCACAGAGATCCAGAGGGATTTTGTCTCTGGAATGCTGGGATTAAAGGCACAAGTGCCACCCATTTTCTAGCCTCTGTATCTAGTGGCTGTTCTTTGACTCCAGATAAATTTATTACGGTGCACAATATTTTGGGGAACACAATACCACCACAGCACAGGACAATAGTAACAACTACATGCACTTTGTTATGTTGCAAAAGAAATTCTAGAAGTTTTCAATTTGCAAACTAAAACTTTAAGTTCATAAACTTCCCATCACCTCTCCCACCAACTCTGGGGGTCCCCATTCTACCTGCCATTTCTGTGAACTAAGAGTTTCTAGCTTTAACCCAGAAGGAACTTAAAAGCCAGTTCATCCAAATGCTTCTTCTGGGCTGGGCAGACAGTGTTGTGAAATGTTTAAACCACTAGCTCATGGTGGTAATGGGTGAGGCAGCAAGCACCCAGGCTCCCCCAATCAGCTGCCTCCAGTGTACCATATATTTGGCTATTGTTTGAGTTGTCTTGTCATACAAATCAATGCTCATTTCCATACAGAAGAAAGCAATTTGCAGCAATAATTATTACAAACATCAAAGTACAGTTCCAGAAATAGTTTGTGAATTGAGCATAGTGGCCCAGAAAAACTATGCCCATAACCCTCTCTAGTCAGCTTAGGTTTGAGGTAACTGTACGTTTTCATGGAGTGCTTGGCATTGTGGGAAAGTTAGGAGAGTAGTGATCCTACATAAGTAAAAGTTACAAGACAGGAAACAATTCATCCAGAACAGAGAGTGCCTACCAGACAAGGAGGTGGACCCGCGAAATCTCAACAACACGGCCACCTAAAGAAGCTGTGCACGGGATAACACTAGTTGACATGCCAACATGGCTGTGGAAATCTCACAAGGCCCCGGGCCTAGATGAAGAGCCACAGACAGTGAATGGCTGTTAAGAGAGGGATAATCAGTTTTCTCCAAAGATGAGCCCCCTGATAGGTTATCTGACCCCAAATGGTCAGCCCTGAGCACATGTGCTTATGAGCAACACCAAATGGACCCAGCAGGCTGCATTTACGTAGACGCGTGTGACCATAATCACTGAAGAAGAGTCATGCGTTTGACAGGGAGTAGGGGCATGAGAGGGTTGAGGGGCGCCATGTGGGTGGAAACAATGGGAATATAGCACTGACGTATGAAACTCCCGAAGGAAAATAACATTTTCTTGTTTATTAAGAAGGAGAAGAAGCTGGCCATGGCGGCTCATATCCAGGAACCATTATTGTTTTATTTACAAAGAAATCACACCATGTTTCGTTACTTTTCTATAGCTGTCATAAACACCATGACAACTTATTATAGAACAAATAGTTTATTCTGGGCTTATGGTTTCAAAGGATTAGAGTCCATGATGGCAGGGCAGGGGTAATAGGCCTCAGCAGCTAGAGCAGCAGCTGAGATCTCACATCTCAAACCACAAGGAGGAAGCAGAGAGAGCACTGGAGATGCTCAAAGGAGGCCTCAAAGCCAACCGCTGGTGACACATCGTCTCCAACAAGGCCAACCTCCTAAATCTCCCCAAATATTTCCACCAACTAGGGATAAAGTATTCAAACTTATGAACTGACAGGGCGATTTTCATTCAAACCATGACACATTGTAAATATGAGACTTAACTATCCCCCCAAAGACATCGGTCTCTTGGGCAGTAGAACAAAGGTTCTGACAGCATCCTGGACCTAGTTTCACTTCTCACCAGGATCCTCAAGGTCTACCTACGTGGCATCCCTAGATGGAATGAGTTGAGCCTAAAGCTAAGGCACTGGGGAAATAGAATCTACTTTTCCCAGTCGTGTGGGAACAGTCAGCAAATACAGAATTAATGTTTGGGGGCATCTCTAGACGGCTGGGGACAAAAGTAAGATTCCGGGTTAAGAGTTTAGACTGTGAATTTGGGTTTCGGGAGTTGAACTTACCCTTCCTCTGGTTCTGTTTTCCTATGTGTAAACTGTGGATGAAAACAATGATGGTCCCAGTAAGAACAGCACGAGCTGCCGCCACCCTAAGAGAACCTTGCTGATAGCGCTCAAGCCCTGCTACAGCTGTTCCCAATCCATTCCTCAATGGGCACTTCAGTCTTCCTGCCCCTCTTTCCACCATCCTCTCTCTCCTCTCTAATTCCCTCACACTTCTATGTCTTCTTTATCACTTGCCTGGGTTCAATTCATCCTCGTGAGCAGGGTCAACTTCATGCGTGGTGACTGGAAGAAGTCTAAAGGTCTCATCTGCCATAAACTAAAAGTCTCTCTAAGATATTATAATGAGGCATCCAATACTCTGAATAATTAGCCATTTTGGTATAAAATCCCCAGCCTTCAATCGTGTTTAATAGTTAAAAAATATTAGCCTGACTCCTAAGCACTCTGGCACATTCTCTTATATAATAATTATATCTATAAGAAATTACCTGGCTTGTGTATTAATTATTGAATTACTGTTATCCTCAAGCACCTGAAAAAATGTGAGTTCTCTTGTCTTGTTCCTCACTGTGTCCCCTATTGCTTCAGCAAAGCCTAGAAAGCAGTAGATGCTCAATAATTAGTTGTCAAATGTTGAATGGCTGAACAATTACTTCCCACACAAATACTATGCTGCCCACCTCCAGTTCTACAAATGTGCTAACTCCTTTGCTGAAATGCAGAATACATGACATTCAGTTAGTGACTGCTTGATTGCCTTCCTGGACCATCCTCATTAACACTCCAGGACTCAACAAGGGTTCTTTGCCTTCCTGGTGCTTTATCTGACTCTATCTAGGCTGGGACATGCTCCTCCAACATGCCCTTGCCTGTCACACTGGACTTAACATTCCTGATATCTTCTTGAACTGACAAATGACCCTGTACTACCACAAAAATAGCACTCTACTCTAAAGTTGGTACTGGCATAGATACTACCAAAAACATGAGTTTCCACAGTGTGGGAGTAGAGAGCCTTCTAGATGCAATCCCTGCTTCATGACCCCTCCCTGACCATGATCTGTCCCTTCTAAATAAGTTGATGTGAGGCCTTGGAGAAATGAGAAAAGCCAGATTCCACAATATCAAATTCATGAACATCAAATGTCCCATTTTGTTGCTGCCACATTTCTTGTGCTAAGAACTCTTGGAAGAGAGAATCCATCTCCCCACTGTATCCTCACAGAAGTAAAACCACCACTGTGTTCGTACATTAAATGAAAGTGTTGAACTTTCATATGTTTAATTACTTTGGTCTCTGAAATTATTTCAGTAAGGTTAACCATCTTTAGTGAACAATGCTTATGAATAAGCAAAGACGTTTTCTGCTTACTTTGGCTCCAAAATGGAAGGATGCATCCCAGACCAAAAAAAGCAGTAACAACACTGGCTGAGAATGGAATTCCAGACACTTCAGTTGGCTCAGTTCTGACACCAAATCAAGACACAAGGTGTTGAGAAGGGGCCACACACACACTTGGATGAGGTCACTGTTCTGCATTTGACATTGATTGTACTCTCTTGACTTACTTGCTGAGCTAAGAAGTTCTGAGTATATCACAGAGCTAGTGCCAAGCCCAGAGCTACGCCAACATATCCAACCAACATATATGTGGAAATGGTCAGGACTCCTGCTTGCAACTAGATCCCTGCCCCCAACACAGCAATAATCTGAAAACTCTGAGTCTATTTCTCAAGCCAAATCATGCCCCAAAGACATTTCAGAACCTCTGTCTGTGGGAATATGCCCTCAGTTGCTCATGGGAATAGGTAATAAAATGGGGTAAGACCAATACACACAGTTTTATTTCTAGACTATATAGACAAAACAGAAATAGTCTAAAGTTGATGAATTGTCTCAACTGTGCTATAGCAGTGATTTATATCTTGTGATCTTAATATTGCCTCCAAATGTGTGAAAGAAGGGACTGCATCATTTCAAGTCATTTAATCCTGATGCCAAAATAAGTTCGAGTTATTTTATCAATTCCAGGCAGTTATGAACCACACTCTGATATGTAACCATGGACCATGCTCTCCTTTGAAATACTCTATCCCATGGCTCAAAGAGGAAATGCATTAAAATCACTTGAGGACAAATTTAGACATATATTTAGACAGACAAAATATTAGGCAGCCGCTTGGTATGTAATTAAAATGCCACTGGTGGGAACCATTGGCTCCAGAAACAGTGAGGGAAACATAATGTTTCCCTCCAGGAAACCAATTCTATTGACAGGCCCACTGAGCAAAGTGAAATAGTGACTTTACCATGCCTCCAGTAAAAGGTCCAGCTGAGGTCCAGCACCTGGTGAGCCACTGGCAGCTGGCCCATAGCGGACTCAGAAGTGCCTCCAGAATGGGAGCTAGAAGGGTTACATGGGTATGTTCTGCTCATAACAAGGCAGGGTGGGTTTCCTCTGCTCTGTTTGCTGCCTGATGCAGCCCCTGGGAATAAGTTGTAAGAGTTAACTTTAGACCTGGACCCAAAATTCTCTGCTTGTGCCTGTGCTTTAGAGAAGACACTGGTTAGAAAACTCAAGAGGTCATCAAGGCAACCTGAGCCTTCAGGAAAGCATTATCCATTTTGGAGACCTGTTTGGCAGTCTAGGCTTGTCTTCAACTTGCTCCATAGCTGAAGAGAACCTTGAATGCCTGATCCTCCTGCTACCTACCACCTTCTGGGTGGTAGGATTATAGACATGCAACACCATGTCCAGCCTCGTACTTTTCTTTATTTATACCCTAAAAATTCCAGAGTATCAATTAAGGTTTCCATTTAATAAAGGTCATTTTATCCCATGGGTGAAGGCAATTGCTGTCTCTCCATATCCTCCTTCCCCTTTTTATGGAAAAATGACAAGAAGATCTAAATGTTAACTAACAAAATTAACTTTCACTTATGACGGCTTCAACAACTATCAACTTAGGGCCAGTCTTGTTTCACCTCCCTCCCCAGACATACATGGAGATATTATTACTATCAGGAAAAGGGGTGTAATGAATACAATTACTTTGAAAGGGTTTAGTATGTACCCAAATTGTAGGTGTGTTAGAGAGAGAGAAAGATGATATAAAATAAATGTAACAAAAATATTAAAAGCTGGCAAGTCTTGGGAAAGGTCATGGGGTGGGGCGTTATTGGTACAATTCTTGCAAAAGCTTTGTAAGTATACAATTATTTCAGATTAACAAAGTAAAAGTCTGTCTCCCTCTCCTGAAGTCAGATTCTGCCTATACCATGTTTTCTTTGCTATGATATTCTCTTTATCCCTGCTTTGGGGTTTTCTCGGACAGCCTCAATTTTTGGTTCCTTTGTAAAGAACCCAATGTTATTTGTGTTGAAACCATATTACTGACATTTTTATGGTGTTTAGTCTTTCTACCCAAGAACTTGTATGTTTCCCTTTGAGCAAATCCACTCCTGTGTTTTTCTGGATGTTTTACAGTTTCTCGTCTGAATTTTGAGCTCTCTGTGCTTACTTGTTTTACTATTCTAAATGCAGTATTCTTTTGCACTATATCTACTATCAGGTCTCAATGTCTGTTTTGAATTTCCCAAATGAGAAGTTTTTAGATTGTTTTGCAACTATTCTGAGATAGATATTTTTAACTTGTTTCCAGTGTCCTAGTATTGTCAATGTGTCACAAAATTTTCAAAACAAAATATTCTGTATTTTCACTTTAGTTAATAATTGCAAAACGGGAGCTAGAAAGGTGGCTCTGAAGTTAACACACTTGCTGATCTTGCAGAAGACCCAGGTTCAATTCCAAATACCCTCATGTTGCCTCACAACCATTTGTAACTCCAGTTCCAGGGGATCTGACACCTTCTTCTGGCCTCTCAGGGCACCAGGAATATGCATGGTACACATATATATTCTATATGCATGCAGGCAAACACTCATGCACATAAAACAATTATTTTACGATTTGTAAACCCATGCTGCTATTGTTACATGGGCGAAGTAGTGAAGAGCTCCAGAATCTCGGGTATTAAACTGGTTAAAACGAGTATACAACACATCACATCTGAAATCTGCAGAGGACTTGTATCCCATAGATAAACAGAAGAGAAGCTGGGAAAAATAGTTTGACATGTAACAGAATCTTTAGCTCAGAGGTTAAAAGCACCAACTGCTCTTCCAGAGGTCCTGAGTTCAATTCCCAGAACCCACATGATGGCTCACAACCATCTGTAATGAGATCTGTCACCCTCTTCTGTATACATAATAAATAAATAAATCTTTAAAAAAAAAAATAGTGGCAGCCGGGCACACGCATGTAATCCCAGCACATGGGAGGTAGAGGCATGTGGATCTCTGTGAGTTCAAGGCCAGCCTGGTCTACAGAGCTAGTCCAGGACAGGCTCTAAAAGCTACAGAAAACCCTGTCTCAAAAAACAAAACAAAAAAAAAAAAAAATAGTGGCATCAACACACACAAAGAAAGCATATGTGAACTAGTTCTCTGAGAGTATGAATACTCCAAAAGGAAAACGTGACATAAAGAGGCATAAGTCTTAGGACTAACAATGAGCCCCCATAGTACCATATCTTAAGACATCTTACATGATCCTGTCTTTCACACCACTGCTTCCATATTCACTCAGTGCTGGGAGCAAAAGTCTTTGCTGGCTGTCAAGCACCCACACTGCTTCTTACTAAGAACAAATCAGTTACCCTGGGGCATACACACCAGTCTGCCATGAGCCCATGGAGACACCTTCAACCAGTGCTGACCCAGCACTGCCTGTCCATGAGTTCATCAGGAACTGCCTTGTGCCTCTCAAACTGAACATCTGAGAAAAACTGGACGTCTGAGAGAGATGAAAAGCCATAAAAACTAATTAATGTGGCTTTGTGTCTGCAAAGATGTTGGAAAGGCCTCTATTACTTTTACTCAGTGATGAGGAATTACTTGGCTTTTCCAGACCAATAAATGGGTTTCTAATCGAGAATCAAGGTGAACCATTCATTGCTGGGATTCCCTAGGCCTACAGAATGCCCCAGCTGGGGGCAGTAGAAGAAAGCCCTGCAATAAGACAGGTTAGAGCCAGGGATGCAAGTGAGCCAAGTACTATGCAAACAAGATGAAGTTCTAATGGAAAGAGCAGATCTTCCCAAGTCATGGCAGCAAATGGCACTTGAGTCATATAACTCTCCAAACCTCAGCAATCTGGTGGCAGTTCTTCTCCACTAGAGGAGATTTAGTGGGATCAGCAGGAGCTTCACTTCAAAGTCATACTAATTTAAAACTATTCTCCAGAACAACCTTACCAAGTACCTTTTATTTGCATTAAAGGAAGAAATTCAATGAGATTAGGTAGTTTGACTCCTTGCCTAGAGTTTGACATTTTACATAGCCAAGCAAAGAAGTGTGTTACTCAAAGAAGTCTCTCAGACCAAAATTATTTTGAGAACAAAGCTGAAATCTGCTCCCAACTTAGTCTTTACTGCTAAATTTCCCTTGAAAATTTCATCTCCACTTTTATAAGCCCAATATATTTCCTACTTAATTTCTTCTTGAGACTCTTAAGGTCAAAAACTTTAAGAGCAGATTATAATAAGTGATGCCGAATTATATTAAACCCGTAAAACTAAATTCTGGCTAAAACCTATGGCTTTGCTAAAATAAATAAGTGGTTTTATTAGCAAATTGAGCAGCACATTTAGAAAGGGTCAAGCCTTCTATTCTGTTTATTAACACTGGCTTTCATCTCTACCCCAACTGCTCTTACTCTGCCAACTAGAAACACTGAATAGACTCCTGGAGCCTTATTGGGGTTCAGCAGACATTCTTGAAGTTACTAAATGAACTTTTTCCCAGGATACTGTGCATCCTCAGATTTAGAAATTGTCTCAGTTACTACTGCCCTTTTGCTGGGAAGAGACACCATGACCAAGGCAATTCTTAAAAAGAAAACATCTACTTGGGGGCTTGATCACAGTTCCAGAGGGTTAGTCCATGATTATCATGGCAGGAAGGGTGGCTGCAAGCAGGCAGGCAAGGGGCTGAGAGCTTACATACTGATCCATAGACAGCAGGCAATGAGAGAGAGAAAGAGAGACAGAGACAGAGAGACAAGTGGGATTCTGAAACATCAAAGCCTACCTCCAGTGACACACATCCTCTAACAAGGCCACACCTCCTAACCCTTCCCAAATAGTTCCATTAACCAGAGACCAAGCATTCAAATACATGAGCCTGTGAGGGCCATTCTCATTCAAACTTCCATAGAAGATATCTGTTTTCTTCATGTGCAAACTCTTCTTTTGTTGTCACAAAGACAATGAGGAGAAAGGAAGTAGTATTATGTTAATAAACTTGTCCTTTGACCTGCAGCTTTCTTTGCTGAAATAAGATACACAGAGAAGCTGGGAAGACCAAAGTTCGACTCATTGTCCTAACATTATAAACACTTTCTCCCTGTTGACTACGGATTAATGTCAGGTCATCCAGCTTAGGTGGCAAGCGCCTTTATCCACTGAGCCATCTCAGCAGCCTTCCAAACTCCTAGTCCTCTGACCACCGTCTCCCAAGTGCTAGGATTATAGATACTTGGCATACTTTTATTTAGCCTATAGAGTTAACTTTCTGATGTTGCAATGTCATTTAACAGCTTGTTTTCCTTTGCTAGACCCTTCTTCAGTGTCTCCTCCACCACACCAGCTCCACCGTGACACTCCTTTATAAAGTCTCTCATGCTTTGCTAAGTTCCCCAAAATTTGCTTTCCTGCTCCCTTCTCATTCCTCTCCTTTCTAAATGAGCTGGGTTTACTTTATGTTAAAGGGCATCTCATTGATCTGAGCCACTACCAAGTCTCACATGACTGTCAATTACTAACAGGCATTCAGGTTTAACTGGGGGATCTCTGTGGAGTCCAAACCCATATGAGGCTGGACATGGAGACACAGGGGTATACACTCATCTCCTGTCTAGTGGAAGGAGAATATGTGTGTAGACATTCGATCCCATATGAGGAAAGTCATCTTATGTGAAGAGTGTGGAAGGGGGATAGGGAAGGTGAGGACAATGGAAGGGAGGATGTAGCATTTGTTTGGTGAGACAGACACCTGAAGAAGGAAGCTCCACTTTCCTAAGGCAGTGCTGGGCTGCAGTAAATTGCTGTGGTTCCTTTGGAGTAGACAGCAACAGAGCAAAGGACAGCTTTATCTTTGATTTACCTCATGAGCAGAGAACACCAGCAGAATTTCTGGGGGACAGTAGGAGATGCTTGTGTCCCAGGAACTTAAAAAGAAACTCACCTTGGACTTCCCAGAAAAGGACTGGGAAGTGGTGGTCCCACCTGAGCAGGTGCAAGCAAGAGACCAAAGAGCAAGATTCCAACTATTCCCATGACCTCAGTACACTTGGGAGAAGCAAGGCCCGAAGACATCACTCTGGGTTTCTGTCATGTACTCATCCCAAGTACAGACTGACCCTCACATTTCTAGTGATCTGGAAAGCAGAAAGGTGAAAGGGCATGGCACCCCTTCCCTTCCCCATTCCTCCTCCTCCTTTAAGAAAGAGTCCAAATAAACGTTCTAAACATACACATCCTGTCACTGGGATGTCGCAAGATGGGGAGATGACCTTGCACACAGTGGAAATGCCTTGACTTGTTCAGATGTTGGTGTCAAGGGTAACTTTTCCTCTCAATTTAGAGCAATATTGTCTAAACATTTTCTTATTACTTTCCAGGTAGAGTTTTAATGCCATAGGTTTACCATATAGACATGTGTGAATTGTAGGTATCACTGGGCTTCATGAATTTTTTAAGCTTTTTATATTCCTCTAAGAACTAATATTTGTGCCTCGGTGGGAGGGGGGGGAGTGTGCTGGCAGTTCTTACCCCATACGAGTGAGAATTCAATAACTAGATTCCTTTTCCTCCTACAGAGCTTGGGGCTTCTGAGGTTCAGATTTTCCTCTACTACAACCAGAGGCATGTATGTATACCCTTACAGGTTTAAAATGTCCCATGCACACAGATGGAGTGGGATCCACTTGCTTACTGCATTTTCAAACCAGCTGGATTCTGATTGGCAGATCTCTCCAAAGTAAATCCAGTTTTGTTTTTCTGCTAAACTATGGTTGCTCAAATGTAATCACAAGTATTTATTCCTGTTTAGACACACACAGTGGGCTTTTTGGAACACTACAATCTAATCACCTTATGCCTGTGAATTTAAAACTCTAACATTTTTTGTTTTTGTTTTTGGTGTTGGACATGGGTGTGGATATGCATTTTATTTTAACATTTAGTATGTATGTGTGTGCTGCATACCTGTGGATAGTCTCATGTCATTGTGTGTGTGTGTGTGTGTGTGTGTGTGTGTGTGTGTGTGTACATGTGTGTCTGTGTGTGCCTGTCACAGCTGACTTGTGGAGGTCAGAGGACAACTATGGAAATTGGTTCTCTTCTTCCACCATGTGGATCTAGGGGATGGAGCCTGAATCATCAGGTTTGGCAGCAGGCACCTTTATCCACAGCCATCTAACCAGCCTCAAGAGACTTCACATTTTTAAAGAACATAGGCTTGAAGTAAAGCACCACCTAAGCAATCCAGTGAAGGAGAAGCATCAGGATTTTTTTTAAATAATCTATTCCTATAAGAGAAGAAATTTAAAAAGAAAAAAAACCTAAGAAAGCATACATAATCAACTGCCAAGTAGTGTTTAAGCACATAGCGCTGCTGGAATGAGTTAGGGTAAGTGGTGGCTGCCCAGGACACGAGTCCCTCCCAAGACACGAACACACAACAGTGAATTAAAGAGACAATGACACACTGGCTGAGAGGCAGCCAGAGCAGCACAGGCTGTGCAGGCAGCAGTGTGGTGTAGGAGCCTGAAGCAGGGGCTGCCCACTGGAGTGAAGATCCTGAGGAGGAGCTGTGCTCACCGCTACTTGATGGAACAATAACACGAGCGTGAAGTGCCTGGTGACTTGGAACAGTCTTGCCAATGGGCAGGACCTGGACGAGACCACCCAGTGACTAAGGTAAGCACAGAGGTGGGCCTTCCATCCCACTTCAGATCCTCAGTCATAGAACACCCCAACCCGCACACCCACCACCCCAACATGGAAAGAATGATCCAGGAAATCACCAGAGATGAAGTTATAACTGGCTGGGGTGGGAAGGCTCAGACTGGGAAATTCTGGCAGAAAGTTGAGTCCTCACCCAGAAGTCTCTCTCTCACAGACAAAAAGCAAATTTAATGTGTTTGAATTACTAAGACTAGCAGCCCTCCCCTCAAGATTCAGAGGTTATTATAAGAGAGAGAAAGGTGGGGAGAGGAAGGAAGACACCTCCTTCTTCCCAACCAGGCAGGAGCTAGCTGTTTGGTTTCAGCTTGTGTCTTACTGAACAGGCTCTGATGACCATCCTTCTTCCTCCACACCTATTCTATAATATTCCCTCTATTACTTCTCATATCTAGATCCCATCTGTTTTCCTCTCTCATTCACTCACTCACTCTTTTTCTCTTTTCCCATTCTGCCCTTATTTTACCTTTTACCTATTAATACCTTTAGCTCTAAAGAATTATGAAGTACATTTTTTCTGGTCAGTACACTACGATGCTATCTCTGAACCTCTAGACACACCACCAAAGTATCCAAGTGCCCTCTGCTGCAAGTTAACACAGGGACTGGTGTCAGAAATTGTTACTGTGGTCAGCTTCCTCCCTAAAAGCAGCCAGGAACATAAACCCGAGTGAAGATAACTCCCAGGGAGACTCACATCAATAAAATAAACCCAAGCAAACAAACAGAAAATGGGGGAAAGAGAAAATAAAAACCAGAGGACACATTTTTCAAAGCAAAAGAAACATGTACACCACCAACCAACCAACAGAAGCCAGTGACCCCAATAGCTCACAACTCCTCCATGGATAGCAAAGACACAGAGGTAAAGGAAAGGATTTCAGAGTCTTATATTTTAAAAGGAACAAGACCTCATTGAAGACTCAAGTCTTCACTGTCTTCCTCTTTTTCCATTCTGTCCTTCCTTTACTTTTTAATTATTAATACCTTTAGCTCTGAAGAATTATTAGGTACATATTTCCTAGTCAGTACACTATGGGGCTGTCTTTGAACCTCTAGACACACAACCAAAGTATCCAAGTGCTCTCTACTGCAAGTTAACTCCATTTGTCATCAGATAAATAGATAAATAAATGGACCTGAATAAAAAAAGTAGCAAAATAGATCAAAAAACAAGCAATTTAGAGGAGAAATTCAGAAACATGGAGGGGAAAATTCAACAAGGAAAAAGAACCAAAGAGAAATTCTGGAAATGAATCAACCTGTGAGTTAAATAAATATCACAGCGTCATCAACAGATTGAGAAGAAAAATGAATTTCATGGATGGAAGTCAAGGTTGAGACACTAATACGTTCAGAAACATATAAAGAAAAAGTAATAGTCATGACTGGACCTTCTGAGAACACTGGGAAACATTCAAAGGAGCATGCTTAAGAATTCATGGGGTAGAAGAAGGAACTGAGATGAAATTTTAAGACATGGACAATTTATTCAATTAAATTAAAGCAGAAATTTTCCAAGATCTAGAGGGGGGAAAGTGGATATAAGAGTTATTGAGAATCCTAAATAGACAAGATCAGAGAAAAATTCCCCATGTCATATGATCAAAGTATCAAGAATACAAAGCAAAGAAAAAATATTAAGCCAGGCGGTGGTGGCACACAACTGTAATCCCAGCACTTGGGAGGCAGAGGTAGGTGGATCTCTGTGAGTTTGAGGCCAGCCTGGTCTACAGAGCTAGTCCAGGACAGGCTCCAAAGCTACAGAGAAATCCTGTCTTGAAAAAAAAAAAATTTTAAACTGCTAATGAAAACTGTCAATTAAGAAAGAGAGAAACATCAAGGTGATCTGAGATCTCTCAGTAGCAACTAAAAGAGAGAGAGAGGAAAGAAGGAAGGAAAGAAGGAAGGAAGGAAGGAAGGAAGGAAGGAAGGAAGGAAGGAAGGGGAAAGACAAAGATTATATATTTAACATATTTCAAGCCATTAAAGTAAATCCCTATCAATAAAGATTACTACATTCAGAAAAGTTATCTTTTAAAATGGATGGAAGGGCCAGGTGAGATAGCTCATGAGATAAAACCTCTTACCTCTAAGCCTGAAGACTTGAGTTTCTTCTGCAGAGCCCACAAGGTCAGGGAACAGAGAACAGTGGATGCTAACATTCAGCTTGTGCTCTCTCTTTTATACAGTGTAGAGCAACAAGCCCATAGAATGGTATCACCCAGATTTAGGGTAGGTCTTTCCATCTCAATTAGCCAATTCTACAAAATTCCTCAAAGACACACTGGAGATTAGCCTCCAGGGTGATTTTAAATCCCACTAAGTTGACCATCAGGCTTAACTGTCACAGTGGCATGTAAGTGACACCTAGCTTAACTCTTATAGCAGCATGTAAATAACAGATTTTAGAGAATGTTCCATCTGCTACTAAAAATGTTTGTTTGGTATCTGTTGGGTGGACTATTTTATAGATGTTGGCTAAATGCAGTTGGTCCATGATATAAGTTGTTTCTTCATTGAGTTTTTAGTTTGGAGACAACTACAGAATATTGACTTAAAATTTCTCAATGAAATATGTGCAAACTGAATTAAAGTACACATTAAGAATATCACACATTATTACCCAGTTGTTTTATCCCAGAGATGCAAAGATAGGTTCAGCATAAGCAAATCAATAAATATAATAAAAACACATAAAGAAAGAAAGAAAGAAAGAGATGGACAGAAGTCTCATGATCATCTCAATAAACACAGAATATGCATTTGATAAAGTTCAACATGCTTTCATGATGTAAGGACTGAAGAAACAGGAAAAGAGACCTCAGCATCATGAAGGTTACATAGAGGTGAGGTTATTGTCAGGACAGGGAGGGAAGGTGTTCTGTGACACTATTCCAGAAGAAATATGAGCAATCACCTCCTCAACCCCAACAGGCAACCAACAACAGACTAAAGTAGCCATCCTAATATCCAGCAAAATAGACTTCAAACTAAAATCAATCAAAAGAGATGTTTGAGGACATTATATACTCATTGCAGGAAAGATCCACCAAGATGAAGTCTCAATTCTGAACATTTATGCACCAAACACAAGGGCACCCACATATGTAAAAGAAACATTACTAAAGCTTAAATCACATATAAAACCCCACACACTAACAGTGGGACACTTCAACACCCCACTTTCATCTCTGGACAGATCGGCCAAATTGAAACTTAATAGAGACATAAGGACTTAACTGATGTTATGGCTCAAATGGACTTAATTGATATCTACAGAACATTCCACCCAAACAAAAAAGAATATACCTTCTTCTCAGCACCCCATGGAACCTTCTCTAAAATTGACCACATACTTGGCCACAAAGCAAATCTCAACAGATACAAAACAATTGGAATAACCTCCTGTGTTCTATCAGACCACCATAGTTTAAAGTTAGATGTCAACAACAGAAAAAACTACAGAAATCCTACAATCTCATGGAAACTGAATAATGCTCAACTGAATCACCAATGGGTTAAGGAAGAAATAAAGAAAGAAATTAAAGACTTCCTAGAGATCAATGAAAATGAATATACCACATACCAAAACTTATGGGATACTATGAAAGCAGTGCTAAGAGGGAAATTCATAACACTGAATGCCCACTGGAGAAATCTCAAGCTAGTGACTTGACAGCACACCTGAAAGCCCTTGAACAGGAAGAAGCAAAGTCTCACAGGAGGAACAGATGCCAGGAAATTATCAAATTGAGAGCTGAAATCAATAAAATAGAAATAAAGAGAACAATACAAAGGATTAATTAAACAAAGAGTTGGTTCTTTGAGAAGATCAACAAGATAGACAAGCCCTTATCCAAACTAACCAAAAGACAGAGAGCATCCAAATTAACAGAATCAGAAATGGAGAAGGGGACATAACAACAGACAATGAGGAAATCCAGAGAATCATCAGGTCATACTTCAAAAACCTCTACTCCACAAAACTGGAAAATCTAAAAGAAATGGATAATTTTCTGGATAGGTACCACATACCTAAGTTAAATCAAGACCGGATAAACCATTTAAATAGTCCAATAACCTCTAAGGAAATAGAATCAGTAATTAAAAGTCTCGCAACCAAAAAAAGCCCTGGACCAGACGGTTTCACTGCAGAATTCTACCAGATCTTCAAAGAAGACTTAATACCAATACTCTTTAAATTGTTCCACACAATAGAAACAGAAGGTATATTACCAAACTCCTTCTATGAAGCTACAATTACCCTGATTCCTAAACCAAACAAAAATGCAACAAAGAAAGAGAACTACAAACCAATCTACCTCATGAACATTGATGCAAAAATACTCAATAAAATTCTGGTGAACAGACTCCAAGAACACATCAAAACAATTATCCACCATGATCAAGTAGGCTTCATCCCAGGGATACAAGGGTGGCTCAACATATGAAAGTCTGTCAATGTAATATACCATATAAACAAACTCAAAGAAAAAAACCACATGATCATCTCACTAGATGCAGAAAAGGCATTTGACCAAATCCAACACCCCTTCATGATAAAGGTCTTGGAGCGATCAGGAATACAGGGAACATACCTAAACATAATAAACGCAATCTATAGCAAGCCAACAGCCAACATCAAATTAAATGGAGAGAAACTCAAAGCAATACCACTAAAATCAGGAACAAGGCAAGGCTGCCCCCTCTCCCCATACTTATTCAATACAGTACTTGAAGTTCTAGCCAGAGCTATAAGAAAACACAAAGAGATTAAGGGGATACAAATTGGAAAGGAAGAAGTCAAGCTTTCCCTATTTGCAGATGACATGATAGTATACATGAGTGACCCCAAAATTCAACCAAGGAACTGATACAGCTAATAAAAACCTTCAGCAACATAGCAGGATACAAGATCAACTCAAAAAAATCAGTAGCCCTCCTATATACAATAGACAAACAGGCTGAGAAGGAAATCAGAGATACATCACCCTTTACAATAGCCACAAAATACCTTGGGGTTACTCTAACTAAACATGTGAAGGACCTATATGACAAGAACTTTAAGTCCCTGAAAAAAGAAATTGAAGAAGATCTCAGAAAATGGAAGGATCTTCCATGCTCATGGATAGGCAGGATTAACATAGTAAAAATGGGGATCTTACCAAAAGCAATCTACAGATTCAACACAATTCCCATCAAATTACCAACACAATTCTTCACAGATCTGGAAAGAATAATACTCAACTTCATATGGAAAAACAAAAAACCCAGGATAGCCAAAAGAATCCTGTACAATAAAACAACCTCTGGAGGCATCACAATCCCTGACCTCAAGCTCTACTATAGAGCTACCATAATAAAAACAGCTTGGTACTGGCATAAAAACAAACATGTGGACCAATGGAATCGAATTGAAGACCCTGACATTAACCCACATACCTATGAACATATAATTTTTGACAAAGAAGCCAAAACTGTACAATGGAAAAAAGAAAGCATCTTCAACAAATGGTGCTGGCATAACTGGATGTCAATGTGTAGAAGGCTGCAAATAAATCCATATCTGTCACCATGCACAAAACTTAAGTCCAAGTGGATCAAAGACCTCAACATAAATCCAGTTACTCTGAACCTGATAGAAGAGAAAGTAGGAAGTACTCTTGAATGTATTGGCACCGGAGATCACTTTCTAAATATAACACCAGTAGCACAGACACTGAGAGAAACAATCAATCAATGGGATCTGTTGAAACTGAGAATCTTTTGTAGAGCAAAGGACACGGTCAACAAGACAAAGCGACAGCCTACAGAATGGGAAAAGGTCTTCACCAACCCCACATCTGACAGAGGGCTAATATCCAGAATATATAAAGAACTCAAGAAATTAGACATCAAAATGCCCAACAGTCCAATTAAGAAATGGGCTATAGAACTAAACAGAGAATTCTCCACAGAGGAAGTTCAAATGGCTGAAAGACATTTAAGGAATTGCTCAACATCCCTAATTATCCGGGAAATGCAAATCAAAATGACTCTGAGATACCACCTTACACCTGTCAGAGTGGCTAAGATCAAAAGCACAGAAGACAGCTTATGCTGGAGAGGATGTGGAGCAAGTGGGACTCTCCTCCACTGCTGGTGGGAATGCAAGCTTGTACAGCCACTTTGGAAATCAATATGGCACTTCCTTAGAAAATTGGGAATCCATCTCCCCCAAGCTCCAGCTGTAGCACTCTTGGGCATATACCCAAGGAATGCTCAATCATACCACAAGGGCATTTGCTCAGCTATGTTCATATCAGCATTGTTTGTAATAGCCAGAACCTGGAAACAACCTAGATGACCTTAAACTGAAGAACAGATAAAGAAAATATGGTACATATACACAATGGAGTACTACTCAGCAGAGAAAAACAATGACATCATGAGGTTTGCAGGCAAATGGATGGATCTAGAAAAAAATCATCCTGAGTGAGGTAACCCAGACTCAGAAGGACAAACATGGTATGTACTCACTCATAGGAGGATACTAGATGTAAAACAAAGATGACTAGACTGCTACACAACTCCAGGGAGGCTACCTAGAAAACGGGACCCTAGGAAAGACCCAAGGATCACCCAATGACAGAGAAATGGATGAGATCTACATGAACAACCTAGACGACAGTGGGAGTAATGAAGAGCAAGATTTGAGGGAAAGAAAACTTAAGGGAGCAGGAGATCCCAGCTGGATCAAGAACAGAAAGGGAGAATGAGGAATAACAGACCATGATAAATGAAGACCATATGAGAACAGGAATAGGCAGAGTGCTCGAGAGGTCCCTAGACATCCACAATGATATATCCTCTGTAGACTGCTGGCAATGGTTGAGAAAAAGCCTGATCTGACCTAGTCTGGTGATCAGATGGCCAAACACCCTAACAGTTGTCTTGGAACTCTCATCCAATAACTGATGGAAGTGGATGCAGAGATCCTCATCCAGGCCCCAGGTGGAGCTCCAGGTGTCCAACTGTGGAGAAGGAGGAGGGACTGCAAGAGTGTGAATTGTTGAATCCAAGATTGCAAAAAGCACAGGGACAAATAGCCAATCAAATGGAAGCACATGAATTATGAACCAACGGCTGTGGAGCCCCCAGCTGGATCAGGCCCTCTGGATAAGTGAGACAATTGAATAACTTGATCTGTTTGGGAGGCCCCCAGGCTGCGGGACCAGGACCGCATGAGCTGGCTGTTTGAAACCTGGGGCTTATACAGGGACACATGCTCAGCCTGGAAGGAGGGGACTGGACCTGTCTGTACTGAATCCACCAGGTTTAAATGAGTCCCCAGGGGTGTCTTGGTCTTGGAGGACATGGGAATGGAAGGGAAGGGCTGGGGGAAAGGTGAAGGTGGGGGCGGGAGGGGGGAGGACAGGGGAACCCATGGCTGATGTATAAAATTAAAACACATAATAATAAAAAAACATAAATAAATAAATAAATAAATAGATGGACAGAAGTCTCATGATCATCTCAATAAACACAGAATATGCATTTGATAAAGTTCAACATGCTTTTATGATGTAAGGACTGAAGAAACAGGAAAAGAGACCTCAGCATCATGAAGGTTACATAGAGGTGAGGTTATTGTTAGGACAGGGAGGGAAGGTGTTGTGTGACACTATTTCAGGAGAAATATGAGCAGTCACCTCCTCAACCCCAACAGGTAACCAACAACAGACTAAAGTATAGATAATTTGGTGAACAACGAGTCTTACTGGAGTTACTTACTGGAATGTCGGTGTGGGGGTTACTTACAGGAGCAGAAATGACTCAAAGACAGCTGCTTCAGCAAAGCCCACCCCAGCATGGGTGACTCACAAAAGCTGGAAATCTGGAGCACAATGCACAGCCTGCAGGCAGCTCAACAGGTTGTAGGGTGTCCATTCCCTGTGACCCTATTGGTCTGAGCCTCTTCCAGGCAACTCACTCATCTCTGCTTCTTCCAGGCTGTAGGGCTTGTCTGAGAGTAACTCCCATGGGTCTTTACTGTTTTAAATACTATTGGGAGGGTGTGGTCTAACGAATCTAGTCAGTTTCATGGACTTCCTGGAGCTATTTTGAACTCTTGGCTTCCTTTCTTAAGGAGTTTCCCTACAGGATGAAGTGTTTTGCCTCTCCTTAGAACACCATATTGCATGCCGGGCAGTGGTGGCGTATGCCTTTAATCCCAGCACTCGGGAGGCAGAGCCAGGTGGATCTCTGTTGAGTTCGAGGCCAGCCTGGTCTACAGAGTGAGTTCCAGGAAAGGTGTAAAACTACACAGAGAAACCCTGTCTCAAAAAACAAAACAAAACAAAAGAACACCATATTGCTTAACTTCCTTATAAATAGCCTGTCTTAAAATACCTTGCTGTTTCACCTCCCTTTTACATCTTCTTTCTTAAGAAGTTTCCCTCTAAGGTGGAAGATTTTAATCTCCCAGGAAACTGAAACCCAACAGAAGAATACCAGTAATATGGGGTCAAGAGGAAGAAAAACGCATATGGGGAGGGGAATGAACAAGAACAAACCTACGTATGAAAATGCTGTCGTGTATTTGTATACTGACTTTAAAAAGCAGTAAAAATAAACAGATAAATACCTATACATGTAAGTCAGCTCTCTGAACTATTCCTTCAAAGTAATTTCTTAAAGTTGCCAAAATGTGTAATTCTTTATATTTTCATAATCTCTATTAACTGTCAAATTGTTGAGGGAGCAGTTCACACAAGGTTTCAGCAGCTCCCCACTCACCACTCAAAGAAAGTAGAGACAACATTTACCTTTCTGGCCATAAAAACTCTCAAAAAAAAGTGATTTTTTTTTTTAATGGAGAAGGTGTTTCCCAATTATGTTAAGCATGGGGAATCATTAAGCAGGCACCTACCACTCCAGGGAAAAGTCGGCTCGTTCAACTCTAGTCATCATAAAATAGAGGTACTGTAAACAGAATTCTCGGGCTACACCACAGCACCTTCAGCCTTCATTTGGTGGTCTCCCTTCCCAGTAAGGCTACTCCAAGGCTGCTGATAGCAACCAATTAATCAGCCGGTATTAGACTGTGTGATGCAGAGCAATAAGGTGCTAACGAGGACCACATGTGGTTGTGAATGGCCTCCATGTGACCAGCCGAGCTCAACCCAGCAGAGAGGAAACACTCAATATGAAGGAGCCACTAGGGGTCTTAGAAGTGGTGCCAAGTTGCAACACTCTGCATGTTTGGGATGGCATGGTCCTTGGGAAGAGCCCAGAGGTGCATATCGCTTTTATTCTATTCAGTATCAAAATATTTTCAGGGTTCCTATCTACTCAAGATGATTGTGGGCCCATTACATTTCAACACTTAACAATCAAAATCAACTCATTAAGGACAATGAGTTCTTTGGAAAAATAAATATGCTCATTATTATGCCATGTATCAGCTGGCTGATGTCAAACAATCACAGAGAATTGCTATTTCACTACCATTTCTGAAACATGCTTTGAAGAGCTTAAGTTCAAGGCTAATTCCAAGATTCATGTATTTTCATCAATATTTTATTATCTCAAAACCAACAGTATATTGATATTAGTAGAATTCCTGACTAAATGTCCCTTAGCCAGGTATGTGTCTCTGAGTGGCAGTTTTTGGTCATTGATGCTCATAGGCCAACTGCGTGGTCTGAAGTTGGGCTCTGAAATCCTTTTTATTTCTCTTTCCCATCCTATATTTGTTATATTGTTAATGAGAATGCGGTGCTTGCATCTATAAATGGCAGCCATATTTTGTCTGGCATTGAGATGTGAGTATCCATTAGTTACCCCAGAATTTGCTCTACAGCAAAGTTTAGGAATAAGCACATTAGTGCTTTGAGGAATGATTTAATTAACATTCCACTTATATACAAAAGGTCAGGTATTTATTTTCTGTGAATACAGTTCTGTTGTGTGGGATCAGGTAAACATTTTTTATAACTTCCTATTTGTTGTTGTTTTCCATTCTGGTTAGTATTGCTACCTAACAAGCGACTGCAAAATTAGAGACATGAGTTGGTGTGGAGGCACATTCCTGTAATTTTAGTATGAGGAAGTGAAGGTGGGAGCATCAAGAATTCAAGGTCATTCTAGGCTGTATGGTGAGTTCAAGGCCAGCCTGAGTCACATGAGCATCCATGTCAAAAAAAAGAAAGAAAAGAAAAGAAAAAAAAGAAGGAAGGAAAGAAGGAAGAAAGGGAGGGAGGGAGGGAGGGAAGGGAATGGAAGGGAAGGGAAGGGAAGGGAAGGAAAGGGAAGGAAAGAAGGAAAGGAAAGGAAAGGAAAGGAAAGGAAAGGAAAGGAAAGGAAAGGAAAGGAAAGGAAAAGGGAGAGCAAATAAAGCTCGTGGATTCTGAAGGCCGAGGATTCTCACGGGATACAGCACGGGATGTGTCATTTCTCCATGGTGTCTATGACCTATAGATGCTCTCCCTACATCTATGACTCACAAGCTAGGGGTAAATCAAAATCTGGGGCATCGTGAACCTTTGGCTGTTTCTTTACTCAGATCCTGGCACCTATACAGGGACACAGACATTAGATAAAATTGTCGACAAGTCTACCTCAGACAGCCTCTCCATGGACACCTCAAGATAGTCCATTTATGTAGTTATTATTATTGTGTGTATTGTTGTTGTTATTATTGTGTGTATGTGTATGCATGATGTGTATGTGTGGGTATATATGCATACTAAGGTCAAAGGACAACTTTTGTGGAGTTGATTTTCTCCTTCCACCTTTTTGTGGGTTCCAGATCACACTTGAGTTGCCAGGCCTTTACCCCGGGAGCCATCTCACCAGCCCAAAAGTCTGTCTTTGTTTCCAATATGAATGTCCCAGGTGACAATTAAGGCACAGTAGGGTTTTATCATCATCTTACCCACTCTGCGCAATTGTCTGAATTGCAAACAAACATACCAGCAACCACAGACTCAGTATCATGGGGAAGTGATTTGACAGTGAGGGATACCACTCACAGTGTTTCACCCGTTTCCACCCAGCTTCGGCTTAAGACATGCCCTACAGCTTTCCTCGGAGCATTCCTGATACAAGCAAAAGGGAGCACATACGTACACAGAACCTTAGCAGTGTCTATCAAACCATGGAGGACACGTGGTCAGCTTTCCCACTGAGGTGGAAATGAGCAAGCCAAAGAGACAAGCCCAAGAGACAAGGGGGAATGCCCTGTTTACACCTGCAAATAATTTTCACCTTTCTGAACAGTGGTCTGTTGGGTTGTGACTGTATCAAAACCGAATTTCCACAGTGCCTCACAGTTTGCAGAGAGGGTTAGCATCTCAAGGCAAAGGCAGCCATGAGAGGGAAAAGGTGGGTTTTAATAGATCCACTTTGCAGATATGGAAACAGACAGTTAATGACATGAAGTAACCTATGACCAGTCACACTGCTAGTATGTGACAGAGCCAAAGCTCCGAGCCAGGGCTCATTGGTCCCACCCCACTTTCCATTCCACTGAGCTCTCATCTCGTCATCTTTCACTAGCTGCATCAGGCAAACATCCCTGTGCACACCTCAGCCATTCTACTGAGAGCACCTGAGCCATCAACTCAAAACAGCTGCTAACTTATACATCATTAGTTGAAATTTATTGAGGGCTTACTGTTTTCCATGTCCAGTATGGCCGAGTACAAAGCTTACCTGTTATGCGTGAATGTATTCATATAACATAAATAAGTAAATGGATATGGACAGTCATCAAAACACAAACAAATTTTGCATAAGGTAATGATGATGTGCCCTCTGGCAGCACTGAGTAGATGTAAAAATGTGAAGTACGGGTCTAGAGAGATGGCTCAGAGGTTAAGAACACTGGCTGCTCTTCCAGAGGTCCTGAGTTCAATTCCCAGCAACCACATGGTGGCTCACAACCATCTGTAATAAGATCTGTCGCCCCCTTCTGTATACATGATAAACAAACAAACAAACAAATCTTTTTTTTTTTTTAATGCGAAATGCAGGGCTGGAGAGATGGCTCCAGAATTAAGGTGGCATACTGTTTGTGCAGAGGATGTGGGTTTGGTTCACAGTACCTGGATTGGGTAGTTTATTACTGCCTATAACTCCAGCTCCAAGGGCCTCCTCTTCCAGCTCCCTGAGGTACACACACACACACACACACACACACACACACACACACACACACACACACAAATATAAAGCTAAACCTCTTTGACAAAAAAAAAGAATGTTGAATTCATTGCTAAGCAGGGTGTCTCTTGCCTGTGGCCCACCTCATCATGTGGGGCCTCGTATACAACTTCTAAAAGAAAGAGAGAAATAGTAAAGCAACAATGGCTCCATTCTCCTTCAAGGCACAAGGAAAACAGAAAGAGCCAGCAGCAGCAGCCTTGGCATTGTCACATTCCACCCTACAATCACTTCCGTCTCCACAATTTAGAAGCCCTCTCATTGCACTATACGACCCCGTCAAGCAAACTTAGGCTTTCTCTAGGTCAACCTCTCTATGTATCATGTTCATGATGACTTTGTTGACATTACTATTTTATTCTATTGGGGATTTGAGATGTTTAAAACTTCTATTAGTGTTTTAGACTATGTTTTGCTCCAATATACAGGTGTTGACTGTTCCACCCAATTCTATTTTTCCCACAAACCCCATCGTTTCTATTGCATGAAATTCTATAATGCCTTGACTATGAGGAGTGTGTGTTACCCTGTATGAAAAACAACTGTCATTTCATTGAACCCTCCTCTTAACCTTTTTACAAGAGAGAACACTATGTGTGTTATTCATTCAACATCAAAACCCCACATTCTGAGCATCTCCTAATCTGTGTCCCCCTTCTTTCTTCTGTTGTAATGTTAGCCAAGTTTCTGTCCCAATCCAAAGCCTATTCCTAAGACATCTTCCTGAAAGATGGAGAATAACCTGCCGTGTTGATAGAAGGAGGAAGCGTGCCCAGCACCTAAGTGGAGATCAGTTACTATTGTTTAGGGCAGAAGTTCATAGGCACACAACAAAAAAAGCTCCCAAGAAAACTTCTTAAGGTTAGAAGAAAGACAGAAGGGATTCCAAGAAATAGATCCTAGGAGGAAAATCCACTTGGCAATCTGAACATCCTAGGCAATTTTCCTAAAGTGGCAAATAGCCATTGAGTTACTCTACCTGAGGTCAGCAACAGAGAAAGCATTAGAAAGACCAGCTTGGGACCGTCTCTCCTCCCTCGAAATGTAGCATGCCTGACACTTGGCACCTTCACAGTCCTGCAAGACTGTGCTCCATGCTGTATTTCACACCCGCTCTGGCTTCACATCAGAACAAGGTCAGTGTTTGTTTGGAATGGAATAGGGCTGTGATGGTGAAAGACACGTATGTATGTTTTGCTTGCAAGAAATGCGGTTCACCTTTGCTCTCGGAGTAAACTCACATTTTGGAAGAGACTACACTTTCGAAGGGAGCCCCCTCCCCATCTGGGGTGCTCAAAACAGACTTTATCAAACCACAAGATCCTCCTGTTTCAAACAAAAAGTCTCTACAAAGTGGGGTGGGGGTCTGTAAGACTCTTGGATTTGGGGTTTGTTGGAGTGTGGTTACATTTCTTGTGAAGTGAATTTTAAGTGTTAACAGAGAAAATAAACCAAGTTGGTAGAATTGAGGGTGGAGATTAAATGAATGAATTCCAGTAATTACATCTGTAAGATCCTGGACTGGCAAATTTTCTCCTTTTCTGAGTGTTCAAGAGAGACTCAATAAATGTTTCTCTGCCCCAACCTCTTCAGCATATCCTGCTGCTGTGGATATGTAGATGTGGACTAAGAATTATTGTATGCACGCATGAAACTGTCAAAGAATAAAAATGAGTAAATAAAAAAGTTTCTACCAGAAAGAAGAATGCTACAGCCTAGGTGAATCAACTACTCGGCTTTTAAAATAGAAACAGAGTAAGACAGACCTTGTAGCACATAACAGAGTCTATGTTGCATTTGGAAGCAGGCAGGAGGTAAGGATAGAGAGCCCAAAGTGTCCCGTTAGATCCCTGTTTTATTTCATCTGCAGCCACATGTGTCTGTCGAATCTTAGCCACAAAATCAGGGTGCTGCAAAGACTTTGAGGGTTCATCAAATCCACACCCAAGCCTGTGGGAAGACCTCCCACCAACCCTCCAGTCACGTGGGGACTTACCCTGTTGCTAAAGACCTCCGCGAAGTCTCACAGTGTTCAAAAGCCAGCTCTTCTGCCAGCACTGCACTTGGCCTGTTGAATTTGCATTGGCCCTACCCACTTTAATGAGTCCCACCAGCTCCTGCAACAGTCTCCTTCCCTCTGCTCTAAATATCTCACATCTGCCTGCAAGGGATATTCAGAATGGGTCTGGACACCAAGCCAGCAAGAACCTGTTCTCCTCTACACCAAGGCTGAACCCCAAGTGCCAAGACTCAGGCCACTGAGGCCCCTCCATCAGCCTTGAGTGAACACTTTTAGCTCAGCTCGGCAGCTTCTGCAAGGCTGGCAAGAGAGAAGGTAAATTCCTAAACACTCAGGAGCTTCTGAGTCTTTTCTTCTTTGCAAGGAAAAAAACAGTGCACAGATCTTGTCTTAGGGATGCTGTAGAGGCATCTAATATGAAATCCCTCCCTCTTCCTCTCAACAGTGAATTGATAATTAGTTACCTCAAATCAAATATGTCTCAAAGCTTGCAGGGCCAACATGCACACTCCACTCTCTTGAAATAGCAGGGGAGAAAACTTTTTTCCCTCCAGTAATGTAATAGAATTTGAGATGAAAGCCACAGGGATACAGAAAGAGTTCCTAAGAATGAAGTTTTCCAGGAAATGTTTGTGGTCAGAAACCAGGGTCACATATGAGGAGCACTCTGTAAGTATGGCCGCAGTGTGCCTGCTCCCTTACCTCCTGACCCTCCTCAGAGTGGCTCCTTCTCATCTCCAAGGCGAGTTGAGAGTGTTCCCCAGTTAAAAGGCCACTGTCCCTAAAGAGGTTCAGGGAGAGTTGTCAGCAGCTGTCCCCGGCGGCTGATCATCTCAGAGGAACTAGAAACCTAGCCCCTGCAGCCTTCAGCAAATGGACCACTGGAAACAGGGCCACCATCCCACTGATGGTGGGATGATGTGAAGGGCTGAGTCCTCATACATCCACTGCTTTGATTTCAGCAACTCAAGCAGAGAAGCCTCACACTACAGAGAAGCCAAGACTGTTTGCTGGCATGACTCTTTACTTCAGTAATAGTGACTCAGCCCTAAGTGGGACCAAGGTCACAGGTGAAAAAAATGGGGAGGCCCATGCAGCCAAACTCTCCTCAGGTGGTGCTGAGGTCAATCAAATCCAGGACCGCATCCCAGAGCAAGCAACAGCCCCACAGGTAAAAAATGGTCGTGCTACCTTCAGCAGTCTGCTGGCTGTGGGCTCTCTCTCGAAGGTCTCCTTTGAGCTGAAAGCAGACTTTGACATTCCATTATCAAAGATCCCCTCACACATTTATCATAAGCATCTTTCAGGTCCCCGTGCATCTGTACTGACTGAGAAATCCCAGCCAAGCTCCAATGACCTCTAAACATGAAGATGACCCTGAGGTGATGTGTGAATTTGGAGCACATTAAATCAATGTGTCAAAGCTCAGGTCATGTTTTTTTTTTTTTTTTTTTTTTTTTTTTTTTTACCAAGGCAATTCTCTCAAACTAAATGGAGGCTTCCCTCCATCCCACCCCTGGGCCAAACACATTGCTGAAACAAACTAGCTTCATGTGACTTTTTAAGAAAGCATGTCAAATCACACTATCATAAACCTTTCTCTTTTCAGGTTCAGGGCTGGAGTGTCATTAACATCCAGCTTGATCATCTTTGGTTCCACAATCCAGATGTCACTGTCCTCAGAAGACCAGACATTTCATAGGAAGAGTAGTAGCGCCCCCTGCTGGCTCCATTTGCAGGCTGAATTTTTACAAGGTGGAAATTTGGGCATGAAGTCTTTTGATGCTAAAATCCCCTGTAGTTAAGAGGGGAAATGAGATTTTTGAATGTGATGTTCTTCATTTCCTTAGGAACACACACCTCAGCAAAGAGAGTCTCCAATTTCTTTCATTATTATTCCTAGTATTTAATACAGCCAGTCACATTAGAATTGACGACATCCCCATGGCATTGTTCCCCACCACTAATGGTATGAGGCAAAACCATGGGAATAGAAATGGAGAGGTCACTCATGGAAAATAGACCAGCATTCTTCAAGATGATCCCTCAGAACTGTAGTAGGACAGGACAGCCACCTGAGACCATGAGCCTCCTATTACAGACACACCATTTGGTATGCTGTTCTGAACATTGAGTTAAGCTTGAATCTGCAAGAAGAAATCCAACAGCCATCTAGCTCAACCAGCCTGGTCACTCACTACCAGAAGAATCTCTCTGAGTCCAGATACTCAAAGCCCCTCTGGATGGATGGGCATGTTATTCAACCAAGACTTCACTGTGTTCAACAAGTATGCAGTTAGTTCATAGGCTGTTTTGGAACCGTGTAGACATCAAAGATGATGTAACCAGAAATCAATACTTTCAACAGAGTTTATCATCTAAGGGAGACCACAGGAGACCTACAAATAAGTCTGAAAATGATCTGTCACAGTCTACAACAAATGTCGTGAAAGACAAGTACACGGTGCCATGGGGGACACCGAGCCTAAGAAAATGAGGTTTTTCTGAGGAGGTGACATTAGAACTGGTACCAAAACTCTGGTCATGGTTCTTGAGTGCCAGGGGAAACAGAACTCCAGCAGAGCCATGAATGAGAAGGGCAACTGTCAGTCAGAGGGCCTCAATCACTGTATGTGAACTTTCGTGATACCCGTGTCTTTACGACCTTTTTTTTTTTTTAATTGACTGCAAAATAATTACAAAGCTACATAAATCTTTCCCAGGAGTTGAACAAATTCCAACACCAAAATGAACTGCCAGCTTGTGTGGGGGAGCATAAGAAAGCAGCAGCGAGACCATTCACAAGGCAGGAGACCATTCACAAGGCAGGAGACCATTCACAAGGCAGGAGACCATTCACAAGGCAGGAGACCATTTACAAGGCAGGCATTGTGGCTTCATCCACCTGCCTGGAATTACAGATCCACTGAGTTCTTGGCTTCCTTCTTGCCTGCTTTTAACACAGTGTACCCTACATGACCCCAACAACAGAGGCTCATGTTATATGGACACCCTCTCCTCACCACTCTTGCCCTCCTAGGCATCAACATTCCTGGGCTTAAATAGCGACCCCACACCCAAATCCCTGGAGGTTTATCCTAATTTTCTTTGACAATGCCTCAGAAAGATGACGTGCACCAAGACAACCATCATGTTCTTCCTCATTCACAGGCCCTATATTTAAATATGTACATTTTTAAATAAAAAAATAGAAGATGGCTATGAGAGGAGGAAGCAGCCTAAAGAAAGGAGAGGGAGAGGAGAAGAGAAGGTCGTAGTGGCAAGAAACACAAGGTATTCTGTGTCCTCTTTTATATGTAGGCTCTAAACTCATATATGATATGGATACCATATATTAGTGACAGGGAAGCAGAAAGAGAGCCATTGTGGGGAAAGTGAACCAGTGATGGGGGAAGAATGGCAGAGGGTGGGAAAGGGTGGAGATGAGGAAGACACATGATATATATGCATAAAGATGTCAGAATGAAATCCATACTTTTGTACACTCAAAATATTAACAAAAGAAAGGTGGTTTGCAGCATTGTTTTATTTCTGCTGTTTAAACAGCATTTAGACCTTACTATGTGTTAGCAGAGTTCCCAGGCTTTACTGAGTCCTAACTTATTTAAGTCTCAAAGTAACCCTTGGAGGTAGTTACTCACATTATCCCCTTGTTACAATGTAAGCAACTGGGGCCCTAAGAGGGTAAGAAACTTTACTGGGATAATTCAGCTTGTATGTTACCAATCCACAGTGTGTGTCCAGACAGAAACCGTGATGGAAGACACCCCTTCATCCACACAGCCTGCTCTCAGCACAAGCAAAGGTTCATCCAGAGCCTCCTTTTAGGCATTTGCAGAATCTATGTCAGATGGGTAGAATCCTATTAATTAAACAGCCAACTATACATCTCCAGTCCTGCTCACCCCACTCCTCTTGGATTCTCACCCAGATTCTTCACTTCCTTCTGCATATTGTACACCCCACAACCCTAACAGATTTCCGGGATCCAGGCCTCTCCTTCTCATCTGTCCTCCCCACCCTGTAACTAGAAATGTGACTTGTTCAGTTTGTCACCTCCATTGTCCCACCACTGCCTAGCAGGCCAAGTGAATCCTCACAGGCCGGCCTAGGTGGGCTGGTCCTGAATTCCCTTTGTGGCCTCATTTCTGAAAGCTGCACCCCATCCCTTACCCCAGGCTCCACCTTGCTTCTTCCACAACCCTGGCTCCTCTGCCTTCCCTCTGGGGCTTGTCTTAGGGTTTCTATTGCTGTGAAGAGACACCATGACCATGACAACACTTATAAAGGAAAACCTTTCACAGGGGCTGGTTCAGAGGTTTAGTCCATTATTGTCATGGTGGGAAGCATGGCAGCATGCAGGCAGACCTGGTGCTGGAGAGGTAGCTGAGAGTTCTACATCTGGATTGGCAGACAGCAGGAAGAGCAAGCCACTGGGCCTGGCTTCAGCTTCTGAAACCTCAAAGCCTACCCTCAGTGACATACTTCCTCCAACAAGGCCACAGGTCCTAATCCTTTCAAATAATGGCCTCCCTGTGGGCCTATGGGGGCCATTGTCTTTCAAACCACCACAGGCCTCATAGTCTAAAACACCCATGGAATCCACCTGCTCGGTGCTATTCTGGAATGTCTTCTCACTTTCCAATGCTCAGTCCAGCCAGCCCCTCCTTGCCAGGTCTCCCCAACTATACAGTACCTCTTCCTTCCTGTGACATGGTCTTTCTTTTCACAGCCTCTAAACCTTGCACCAAGGTGCTGGTGCCAAGAGAAAGATTGGTATGAGTGGCATGCAGTACTTAACACCAAGGAAGGCTTAATGGAAATCCAAGGCACCAAATAACCACAATAAGTAATATTTTTTCTTATGAGAATATATATATAATATATATAGTATAGAATTTATTCTTCCAACAGTTTTAAGCATACAATGAAATGCAGTGATGTTAGCTACTCACAACTTTATTCAATCACCACTGCCATCCCTTTCCAGAACTTTTCAGCACCTCCAACAAAAGCTCTGCACATCAAACAGGAAGTCACCAGCCCTCACTCTCCAGCCCTTGAAAACCATTTTTCTACTTGGAGCCTCTGAGTTTGTCTGTTCTACATCCTCCATATACATAAAATCACATGGTATTTTTGAGTGTGTGACTGACATAATTCACTCAGCAGAATGAAGATAAACATTTTAATAATCAAAATTAACACCAAAAATTTATCATAAGCAAAAATTTTAGGCGAAGATCAGAACCACTGATTCACCACCCCCTTTTTCCTCAGATTCTGATTAGCACCGATCCACATTTTATGGAAAGTTTTGGGATTTTTAAGTTAATTTGGTTTATAAAACTATTACATTAAAATATTTTTTATCTTGATTACTGAGTCCTTGTTGGCGCTCGCTTATATTCTGCTCCCAAGGCAAGAGTGATTCACACGGCTCAGGCCAGGCCCAGGCTTGGTGGTATCAAATATTTTCCAACAAAGTACAAAATAATCCACTTGTACACAGACACAGCCTCTGAGCAAGTCTTCTCACAGCCACTGTTGGCCGCTCTGGCGCTACTGCTAAACTGTGGCACTTCCTACATGATTAGGCTGCTGTTCCAAGATCTTTTAGCTGTCTGCAGTCTGGGGGGGGGGGGTCTTATTTGCATGTTCACTCTGCTTTTTCACCATTGGCCAACAGGAGGTGCTCA
This sequence comes from Onychomys torridus, assembly GCF_903995425.1. Classification (NCBI taxonomy): domain Eukaryota; kingdom Metazoa; phylum Chordata; class Mammalia; order Rodentia; family Cricetidae; genus Onychomys; species Onychomys torridus. Next base: position 81,371,383 of record NC_050449.1, read on the forward strand.
GTAGTTGTTGGCTGAATGAAAGGCACCTGGCCAATTTTCCCCTCACTAAGAACTGTTTCAAGGTAGCTAAATGAGATTCCCCTTTATCTAGCTTTTGTGTGACTTTTAATGGGAGGAGTAAGCAAACATCTTATAACCCCTTGTTGGAGTTTCTTACACAGAGCGCTCTGACTCCAAGGTAACTATATCACTGAAAGGCCTATCCCAACACAGGCTGTGGCTCAGGAAACTTGTCCTGGAGCTCTCTGCAGAATTTGCAGGCAACTCTGCTGGGCCATAGTCCCTCCACCTGGCAAGTGTCCCTGTTACTATGACCTCATAGGTGTGAGGTTTGTGGATTTTGTAGTGTTCAGGAGCTTCCTGGGACTTTTAAATTTCGTTTCCTTCCTGAGTCAGTGTCCTTCCATGGGGCAATGTTTTAATTGGGATGAAACAGCTACACCACATTAACTTAATTCCACCATCCTATAATCCATATAGATTCCAATGAGAGTGCTGGCAATCTAGGAGAGTCCTGGCTCTGGTGCACCTCAGAAAAGAGCAGTTCTCTGGCCTACTTCTTGCTATTGATGCTCTGGAGCAGGGACAGCCCACACTTACTGTGGGCTGCCTTTCCCCACACACCATCTTGACAGGCTACTGTGACAAGAAGGACCTGCCCTGCAGATTAATTGCTCCAGTGTCTCTACAGTCCTGATTCCAGGCTGCTCTGGCTCCCTTGGCTGGGTCACGCCTAGCTTGCAGAACTGGCCACACCTCCAGCAGGATTGCCCAACCTGGTTTGGTTTCCTGGTCTGAATGCCTCTTTTGTGGTCACAATCCTGACACTAGCTTGAAGGCTCCAGCCACAGGCTACGGGCGATGTCCCCTAGGTTGCAGGTCCTGGCCTTGTGATTCATAGGCTTCTCACATTTGAATTTAGCTTGGATCCCATCATCTGAGCTGAGATTTTATTTTTAAGTTAATGCCAGTAGAAAACAGAGTTTCTAGAGTCTTAAGTAACGGGAGCTGTTCATCTGGTGCTACACTGATGGATCTTTAAAGTAAAACCAAACATCACAACACCTAAGATCTGAGCTCCTGGGTCTATCACCCATCTCAGAACCAAGCATCCTTACTCTAACGAAGCTCGCCTTGCCAATGACCAAGGTTTTTCTTGGATCTGCTTTTGCTGTAGCTGTTGGATCACTTAACATTATAACTAGAAAATTCCTTCCTTCCTTGAAGGATGCCCACTGCCTCCTGAGGTTTCTCCTCCTCTCCTGTTTCCATAAATAGCATAGGCCATTTTGGATGTTCATATCAACTAAAGCGCAGCTACAATCAGGCAAAGTCCTCCAGCGCAGGATGGCAACAATGGTCTCATGAGCGCCACAACTGTCCCCTTTCCCAAGAAACTCTGAAAACATCTAGACCACTCCTCCCAGTTTGAGGAGTGCCAGAATTAACTTGCAAATGCAAAGTCAACCTGGAAGAAGAAATGGAAGTTTGAGGAAAATGTAACGCCCACATTCTGGAAAGCACTGTTGGAAAATCAGCCAGTTCATGAATTTTAGTCATGGAATAAATGTCCCCGACAACTGGGCCAACAAGATGGCTCAGTCAGTGTGAATGGTGCTGCCTCCAAGTCTGACAACTAAGTGTGTTCCCTGGTGGTGGAAGGAAGAGAACAAACTCCAGCAAGTCATCCTCTGACTTCCACACATACACTGTGGCACACGTAAACACACTCTCACCTACACACCATACCCTCACACACACACACACACACACACACACACACACACACACACACACACACATACACACAGTAATATTGGTGAATTATTTAGGCCACTCCATGTAGTTAAAAGGGAGGTTTACTTAGTGGTATAACTTACAAATGAATGGATAGGTAGGTTGCAGGATCTGGGAAAGGTGTGGCGCAGTCCAGCGGTGTTCTCTGGAGAACTCTGCTCGATCTACCTCCAGCGTCCAGGATCCAGGAATAAAGAGAGCCCCCGCATCCGGAACTCGGGTCTTCAGGGTCCTCTCTAGGCCCCGCCTTGTAGGCGTGACCATTACCAAAGCCTCAATGGGGGTTGGAACTTCCAGGTCAAAGCTGGAATGGCTACCCACTACACAGTAACAATAAATCAATAACCTTTAAGTGTTTTAATTCTCTCGAGCCTTCATAAAGGCCTTGAGGTAAAAACATTACAGTTCTTTCATAACTCTATTCGGTGTTCAAAGGTCACGTGGGTTTCATGGTCCTGATCAACTGTCTCTTTATGCAGATTATGATTACAAATAATGAAACTAACTTTTTCATTTCCTTTATTTTCTTTTTCTTTATTCTTCTCTCAATAATACACCCCTACCACAGCCTCTCCTCCCTGTAAGGTCACACTTTAAGGAGTTTTGACCCCAATAGAACTCAGGGAGAAGGCTTAAGGGGACAGCTCAACTCAGCCCCTACATAATACAGTCATGCATTTACACTTCATTTCACTTTGGAAGGATGTAATATGTACATATTATCATAAAAGTAAATTTAGATATCCCCACATGTCTTAAACTAAGGTGCAACAGGGGTCCCTGCTGGTTTATCCTGTGCTCTGGACTGGACAGAGCAAACACAGAGTGTGCCTCATTGGGATATCAAGGGCCAAGTAGGTGCAAAATGAAGTACAGAAATACCAAGACAAGAATTTCCTGGTTCTACTCCAGAGTGGTGATGCGTACCTGTTATCCCAACACACCAGAGACTGAAGCAGGAGGATTGCTGTGAATTCTAAAGATGGGACACTGGACTTGTTCCAAGCAGCTCTCATACGACTCCAGGATGGGAACACATGTACCATGATACACAAGCTCTTCCTCAGACAACTTCATGTCAGCTTGACGTGCCTCCTGTCTATCCCTGTCTAGATAACATGCTGTTTACCAGAAGAAACACAGATACACTTTGCAACCCAGTTCCACTCCTAATAAGCTATGTGGTTTGACAAAGTTGTCCTGGTGGTCTGGGGCTCATTTCTTCATTAATAGAAACGGAATACACCCAATTAACAGAGCTGGGGAGTAACTTCAAAGAAAATCATCGAGACCCTGAGATGTCACTAGTTAGTAACAAAGGCCTAAGAATCATTAGCTTCCTTCTTCCTCTTTCCTGCTCCTTTATTCATGGTGCTACCATGAGGTAGAGTCAGTTCTGAGGACTTCCTAGCAATAAGCATCTCTAAAAGGGAGGCCATGGGTAGGACAAGGAAGTGTTCACCAAATCTAAGATTAATTCCAGCCCTCAGACCAGCTTCTAAGTACTCAGTAACTCTCCACAATAGCACTGGTATATTGTTGAGTATCTGTTCAATTTTCCAAAGATGATCCTTTCTTAGACCCACAACCTCAGAAAAGATCCACCTTGGGGTGCTGGGTAACATGGAAGATATTTTGCAGGGAACATAAGAAGCAACAGAAACCTCCACAGCAAACACCTATGGCCCTGGAACCCTTCTCCATAGGCCCTCATTCACAGATACCCACCAAATTCAGAGACTGTGCCAAGGGTCCAAATCACACATCCTGCTGCCCTGTGAGGTCTGCCTATGCACTGGTGTCTGAGTTCTCTGGCTAGTAACTGGATTATTACTGAACCAGCTTGTGGCCTCCTTCTTTCTTGGAAATTCCACTTCATTTTCACCCCAAGATAGGGCAAGTAGGGGCAAAAATGAATTATATCATCCTCCAAAGAGCCTCTGAGGTAGTGCGTGTGCACGCGCACACACGCGCGCACACACACACACACACACACACACACACACACACACACCATCATCTCACACCACATCCCACAACTGGTCCACAGTCGCTTCACATTCTGACTACCCAAGGCAGGAGAACTGGGCGGGATCTTCTTCCGTCACTGTAGTATGGTCCCTTCTCGCCTTCCTCAACACATAGCTTGCCCCAACAGCTCTGTGACCTCAGAACAAGCTTTCAAAAGCAAATAGCAAGGTGCTGCCTCTCCTCACACACCCCAATACACACAGCAGCATGCTTATCCCTTACACATACCTCTATCAAGAGCTACCCATCTCTGGGCATCGAGGAAATGCACAGTAAATGCCAAATGAATTGAGTTAAATCAAATGAAGTGGGGACAGAGGCCAGAAGACAGAGCAGAGCAATAAAATGGGTGGCCACACGGCAAGGGCCAAGAATTCAGGAAGACCTAAATAGGCACTCATAATTAAAGTAAAAATGAATGGCTGAAGCTGTAAAATGCCAGTCCTTAAGAGAAAAATCTGTCCACACTTGCCTGGCATTTCAAGTCACACCCAAAAGCCATGCGAACCTCAAGTGCATCTAGTTTCCATCATACGGACACACCTTTGATGAACTTGTGTAGGGTCACAGGAGAATTATTGAATTGGTAATTATTGAAATTAAGGAAACCTTGGGAAATCAGTGCTCAGAATCACTTTGAGCTTTGAGGATAATCCTGCTTTATGCTACAGGAACACTGGTTTCAGCATTCTATAAACTGCCCAATGTCTCCACCCAGAGTGAGGCAAAGTTGTAACTAGCCCAGCTAAAGCAATGGCCATGGTGACCCATGAAAACTCCCCTGGGAGAAGATGAAGCAAGCTTCTGGGCACCAAACAGCAACACGAAGCTCAGACACAGAATCAGAACAGGGCTAAGGGCCAAGCATTCATGGTGGGCAAAGAAGGAGCCCAAAGCTAAGGAACCTGTTTCTAAGCAGAGGAGCTGATACAGTCATCTCCAAGTGCTCTGGGGTTCGGGACCAGAAAGATGGCATAGTGAGTGAGGGAACTTGCCACAAAGACTAAAGCCTAGATAGATAGATAGACAGATAGACAGACGGATGGACGGATGGATGGATGGATGGATGGATGGATGGATTAGATAGGTGGGTGGGTGGATGTATGGGTGGGTGGATGGATGTACAAATGGATGGATGATGGGTAGGTGGGTAGGTAGATAGTCAGACAGACAGACAGTTCTGGGACTCAAAAATCACAGCAAATCAACTAACCAAAGGGGAAAATGAGGCACTGTACCAAATAAGAAACACCCACTCTTAAGTGACCCATACTTAATGGTACCCAACAACATTGCTCCACCCCAAGCTTTTATCTTTACTTTTATAAAACAACATTAATAGTAATTCCTTAGCAGATTCTTCATACACAGGATGCCATGTTTCATAAGCCTTTGGCATACATAATGACATTGTAAAGTGATGTCACCAGGCTTTGATATTCTGATTATAAAGATGCACAAACAGCCTCACCACTCAAGGCTGCTGCTGGGTCATGAATGGAACCTGTGTCTCCTGAGCCACATCTACTACCAGACCTTGGCCACCTAGATATCTGTGTGCCTGACACATAAACAGCAAACAGCATATCAGAAAACAGCAGCTTCAGCTCTCATGGGTCAGCATTCTGCCTTGTGCTCTTGTAACTACTGTACCACATTAATGCATGGCTGGCCTCTGTACCTGAAGAACCTGTATAGATATATTAACTAAGGAGCATCCCAGATCCATTCTCTGCCATCAGAAAGACAGCAAAGGTGAGGTTCCTGAAGGCTCATCTGTAGCATGAATCTTAGAAGGTCTTATTAATAAAAACAAACCTGGAGCCAGTTATTGGAGTGAACACTGGAAGATCAGAGAGACAGAACAGGCCACAGCTAACCTCATCTGGCCAACTCCTCAGCTGATCCTGTTTCTTCAGACTGGATGCCTCTCAGCTGAACTGTGCTGCTCAAAAGCCTAAAAGCTTAACCAGTTCTAGTTCCTGGTCTTCACGCCTTACATACCTTTCTGCTTCCTGCCATCACTTCCTGGGATTAAAGGCTCATGTCACCATCCCTGGCTGTTTCTAGTGTGGCTTTAAACTCACAGAGATCCAGGCGATCTCTGCCTCTGGAATGCTAGGATTAAAGGCGTGTACTACCACTGCCTAACCTCTATGTTTAATATTGTAGCTTTCTGTTCTCTGACCCCAGATAAGTTTATTGGGGTGCATAATATTTTGGGGAACACAATATTACCACACTCATCATTACAGTCAAGCAAAAAAAGCAAAGGGCTTTTGGTCTCTCGTGGAGGCTCCAACCAAAGAAAAAAGATTTCCTCCTCAAACAACACACAAAAGGACTAAAATAGAATGGTCCTCCTTTCAATGAATAGAAAAGTGTACAAAAAAAATAAAAACAAAAAGCACAACCCGTACATGCTCCATAAAAATCTACTCACCACCACCAAAACAGAAATTCTAAATAAAGCCAAGCTTTCAGTGTCCTCTGTCCCTCTGTCACCCTTTCTCTGATGCTCGTTAGACTTGATATCCCTCCACAAAAGTGCTGAGAATATCGAGATGGCATGAGCATGGCCGTCCCTGGGGTGCAGCTCCACCAAAGGTCTTTCTACTGTATCTGTTTGGCTCGGTCATTTGGGATAAAACTGTAAGCTCATCTTTGACTTCATCAAAAACAAAATTCTCCACTGGCCTATCCCTAAAATAGGTTCTGAAGAAAGCCTAAAATTGTCCTTTAATACTGGAAGGCTCTGAAAAGAGATTGCTTCGGTCGATCAACAAATCTCTCTCTCTCTCTCTCTCTCTCTCTCTCTCTCTCTCTCTCTCTTTCTCTCTCCATCTCCCCATCTCCCTCTCTCCCCTTCCTCCAACCAGCAATTGGTATTTACAGGCACCTTGAATATATATTTAGCACAAATCATCTGGTTTTTAATAAACTACTGGCACATTTAGCTTCCACAGAACATTCTTCCCTTTATAAGTATTTTAATAACATTTTCTCTGAGTCCCCAGGACTCTGGGTGAACAGAGCTGGCATGGGACCACTATGTTTTAGCTGTCTAAAGTTAACATCTACTGAAAAGTTTTATTTACTGCCTTCTGTTACTCACTTGTACTTGGTGCTGTTAAAGTTCTTCCTGGCAACAAAAAATAAAAAATTTTTAAATGGTGTATCAAAGTAGGCACTTAAGAAAAGCAACTTGGCCGCTGTGGCAACAGCTTCCTAATATTGAATTTTACTTAATAGGAAAAGGATGCAGAAGTCTGTGGAGGCCTTAAAGAAATTCAAATTTTGGAAAGATTATAGGAATTTTCTCCTCTATTTTTTATGTTTAAACAACGATTATTAAGTAATTTCTTAAGTGCCAACAAAACAGTAGATGTATTTTAAGTTATTTGAAATGAGATGGTTAAGGGAAAATCATTTAAGGGTTCTCTGTAAGCCTTCCAGGCCCTATATTCAGCTATCATTAAAGAGCTCCCCCGAGATCTGTGGTGTTAAGGCCAACCTCCTAAGCCTCCACCCACTGGTCCCAGTCTTATTCCAAAAAGCCAGCATTATTTTGTCTTTAAGCTTAGCAAACCATCGCCCCAGGTACTCAATACCCTCTCAGTTCCCAGTCTAGGTGCTGGATCTTCTCCATACTTGCATGTCTTTCCCAACCGGGAACATTTGAAATTCAAGCTTTGTACCCAGTGATCATATTTCTGAATATATGTCTGTACTCATATGTGTGTATTCATATACATATATATGTCTTTTTTTCCTCTTTACTCTTTTGTTGGCCTGCCACCCAGCTCCCAAATAATCACATAGAGTCTTCTTACTTATAAATGTCTGGCCTTAGTTTGGCTTATTTCTACCCAGTTTTTCTTAACTTAAATCATCCCATCTACCTTATGCCTCTGGGCTTTTATCTTTCTCTATTCTATGTACCTTTTCTTTACTTCTTACTCTGTGGCTTGCTGTGTAGCTGGATGACTAGCCCATGGTACCCTCCTCCTTCTTTTCTTGGTCCCTGATCTCTTCTTCCCAGATTTCTCCTATTTATTCTCTCTGCTTGCCATTCCTGCCTATCCTTTCTCCTGCCTGGCTACTGGACACTCAGTTCTTTATTAGACCAATCAGGTATTTTAGACAGGCAGAGTAACACAGCTTCACAGAGTTAAACAAATACAACATAAAAGAATGCAACACATCTTTTCATCATTAAACAAATGTCCCACAGCATAAACAAATGTAACACATCTTAAAATAATATTCTACAACATGTATGCAATGTACATATACATATATATAGTTGAAATCACTTGCTCAAGGAAGGATTTTCACACTCACATTCATTCCAAAACTATTTACAATTGGCAAAAGATGTAAACAGCTCAGGAATCCAGTAGCAGATGAATAAATCAACAAGAAATGGAATGCACATACAATGGAATAGTGCCCAACTTATAATAAGAGGAAATTCTGGACCATGAAATAACATGAATAAAACTTTGAGACATTATGCTGAGTCACACATAAGCCAATCAGTAAAAATAAGCATATGATACAATTTCTATTTATATGAAAACTATGGTAGTTAAAATCATAGAATCAGAGTGGAGAATCATGGATGCCAGAAGATGGAGGGGTAGGGGAAATGGGGACTTATTTAATGGATGTAGAGTTTCAACTTTTCATAGTGAAAAGGTTTTGTATATAGATGGTGGTGATTGGTGCTTGAACTATTGAATTCAATTCAGATAGTGTTTTAGTCACTGTTCTATTACATGACAACATCAACTCATAAAATAAAGCATTTAATTAGGGGCTGGCTTACAGTTTCAGAGGGTTAGTCCATGATCATCATGGCAGGTAGCATGGTGGCAGGCAGACAGGCATGGTGCTGTAGTAGTTGCTGAGAACTTACATCCAATATGTAAGATGGAGCAGAGAGAGTGAGACTGGGCCCTGTGTGGGCTTTTAAAACCTCAAAGCTCACCCCTAGTGACACACCTCCTCCAACAAGGCCACACCCTCTCCAACAAGATCATACTTCCTAATCCTTCCCAAACAGTTCCACTAAATCAATCAACCAAACATAGGAACCATTATCATTCAAATCACCACAGATGAATGTATTGATAGATAGATAGATAGATAGATAGATAGATATTTAGATAGATAGATAGATAGATAGATAGATACATACATACATACATACATACATACATACATACATACATACATACTCAGAAATGAGATAACTGGATATGAAGCATGAATTTCAAAGGATGAAGAGATTCACCAGTCAACCCAGCTGAGGACATGTTTGTGAGAAGAGACATGTACTTGACACTCGACATACACTTGAAAATAATCAAGATAGCAAAACTTGAAAATAATCAAGATAACAAATTTGCTGTTATTTGCCATATTTTAAATTTGTTTAGTGAAATAAAAACTCAAACAGCAATGTCTATGAAAATATTCCCAACTCTATGCACCATCAAGAATCAATCTTTTCTTCCTCTGATCCTCTACTGTACTTAGCACCAAATTAAAATTACTTACTTGAAACACCTCTGCTTGCACCTGAGAGCTCCTTCACAGTCAAATACTGTGTTTTTCATCTTTTCCTTGCATAGTGGTCACTAGGATGTTCATAGACATCACACTCTTTCCTACTTGACACATACTGAAATGGTGTTTCCCCACTATGGACTTCATTGGCCAATTAGAAATAGGTACTTGTCAAGTGCTAAGAGTTAATATAAATCAGCTATCACGTGTTCTTTTCCCTCTGCCAAACAGTGGCTGCTCAGTCACCTTAGGTCCCAAATTGAAGCTACTCTTCAGTGAGTAATGGCAGCAAGGGCTAAAATCTTATTTTAGATGACCTAGGTTTTAGAACTGTTTGTCACTACAGCTTTGCCTAAGCTATCCCAGCTGGCAGCTTCCTAACACTTAGCTTAATACTTCAGCTATGATGATTATTTGGGGGGAAAGGTATCTAAAGGAAATGACCAAAGTAATTCATTAGTCCTTCACTATTAGAAAATCTCTTTCAAAGATTTAATTCAACAGATGGCGTTTACAAATTCAACAACCAATAAAATGATCAAATTTTGTTTCATTCCCAGATACAAGGTCATTCAACACATACAAATCAATAAATGTAAGGCAGCACATACATAGAATCCAGCATTAAAAACTTCATGGCCATCTCAGTAAATGCAGGAAGTGCCTTCAATAAAATTCAGCATCCCTTCATGGTAAGTGCTGAATAACTACTTACAGAAGGACCATACCACAACAAAGTGAAAAGGCTGGATATGACCAACCCATAGCCAATATCATACTGAATGGGGAAACACTGAAAGTGTTGTCTTTAAAACCAGGTGCCAGACAAGGGTATCCACTCTCACCTCTCCTGTTCAATATAGCAGTGGAAACTTTAGTCATAGAAGTCAGGCAATTGGAAGAATAAAAGAAACAAATAAGAAAGAGGAAATCAACATAGCACTATTTACAAATATGAGTTAATCTTGGTGCTATTGTTTCCACCAAAACTGATGGACAAATTCAGCAAAGTCACAGGATACAAAATCAGCAACACAGATACTGACCTCACTGTGACACACACACACACACACACACACACACACACACACACACACACACACCTAACCAAGGAAGCAAAAGACTGCTACAATGGAAAGTATAAAACAGTGAAGAATTGAAGAAGACAATAGATTCCCATGTTCATGGATCAGCAGGATTATTATTGTTAAAATGATTTCACTGAAAGTGATTTACAGATTGAATACATTCCTCAGACTTCCCATGATTTTTTTATAGAATCAGTGAAAAATCCTAAAATTCATATGGTAGAAAAAAAAGACCCCAAGGAGCCAAGGTGGTCATTAGCAAAAGAATAGATAGATTCTAAAGGTGTCACAATGCCTGATTTCAAGTTCTATTACAGAGCTACACTGTACTGGCACCAAGCAGGTGTATATGACTGTGGAATAGAATAGAAGACCCTGAAATAAAATCACATATTTATAGTCAATTTATATTTCCCATGAAAGTTGCTGGGAAATAATAGACTCCTGAAAAAGAATCCCTTTTCTCTCACCCAGCACAAACATGACTCCAAATGGGATCCTAATGCAGGAATGAAAGCTTTCAAGCTACTGATGAAAACACGGGGGAAGCACTTGAGGAGCCTGACAGAGGTGACGATTTCTTGAACAGGATTTCAGAGAAGGCCGAATTGGTGTATGGGATCACATTAAGTTAAGAAACTTCTTCACAGCAAGGAAATGATCAGCAGAGTGAAGAGACTGCTCTCAGAATGGGAGAAAATAATTGTCAGGTGTCTATCAGATGTGGGACTAATATTCAGAATACATAAAGAACTCAAAAAATGAACAGTAAAAGAATAAGTTACCCCTTCCCCCCCAAAAAAAGAATAGTAACCCAATTAATAAATAGGAGAGCTGTCCAAATTTCTCAAAAGATATACCAATAAATGAGAGAATGGTCTGAATAGACATTTCTCAAAAGAAAATGAGCCAGTGAAATGGCTAGTGGATAAAGGTGCTTCCATCCCCAGGACCTACATAGTAGGAGAGAATCAGCTCCCACAAGCTGTCTTCTGATGAACAAACACACACACACACACACACACACACTCACTCACTCACTCACTCACTCACTCACCATAATATATATGCATGTATATACAGATAAATAAATGTAATTTTAAATAATGTGTACAAATGGAACTGGGGATGGAGTTCAGTTTGCACAGTCCTTGTCTAGCATTTACAGAGCCCTGGGTTCAATCCCACACTTAACCTTTATAGGGTGTCAAGGCACATGCCTATAGTCCCAGCACTGGGGAAATGGAGGCAAGTTGGTCAGGACTTCAAGACCTTCCTCCAAATTCATAGCAAGTTTAAAGCCACTCTGAGATACATGAGACCCTGCATTTAAAAAGGACTATGCACAAATGAGCAATAAATATATAACATCTTTAGCCACCAGGGAAATGTAAATCAAATATTCTAAGATTCTATCTCATCCTAGCCATGGATATTATCAAAAGCATAAAAAATAAAAAATGCTGGTAAGGATGTGGGGAAAATAGAACCTTGCCTTACACACTGTGGGAATGTGCATTACTATATCTTCTATGGAACTCAGTATGGAAATTCTTCATAAAAACAAAACAAAACTATCCTATGATTCAGCTACATCATTTCTGGGTAATACTAGAAGGGAATGAAAACAATCTACAGAAGAGATACATGTGGATGGGCATGGTGGTGCACACCTTTAATCCCAGCATTTGGGAGGCAGGGACCTCTGAGTTCAAAGGTAGCCTGGCTACATAGTAAGTTCCAGGCCAGAAAGGGCTATAATAGAGTGAGACCCTGTCTCAGAGAGAGAGGGGCAAGGAGGAAGCTGCAATACCAGATTGTTGTAGCTCTAGTCACAATAACCAAGTATAGAATCCTCCTACTTCTCTATCAACAGATGGGTGGAGAGAGAAAACAGGATGTATTCTAACACAATTGTGTATTCTCCAGCCGCAAAGAACAAAACCATGCAATCCACAGAAAGGGGGTAGAACTAAAGGTTATTGTGTCCAACAAAGGAAGCCAAACACAGGTAACTTATCACATTTGCATTTTCAAATATGAAATCTAGAATTTTTTTAAAGCTCTGAAAGGAGGCTGGGCATGGGGGCACATGACTTTAATCCCAACACTCAAGAGGCAGAGGAAGGAGGAAGTCTGTGAATTGTTCCAGGCCAGCCAGGACTACAAAGAAAGACCCTGTGTCATTAAAAAAAAAAAAAAAAAAAAAAAAGGAGTGAAGTAGTAGAGGGGGTCTCAGAGATGGGCAAAGGGAAGAGGAAGGAAGGATAAGAAAATCATTTGGGAGGATAGCACACATCTATGCACACATAGAAATGGTACCATGAGACCCACTAACACATACATCTAATTACATTTTTAAATATAACTGCTTTGGTGATTTAATTAAAATTAGTTTGTAAGCAAAGGTGACCCCTTGGTGGTGGAGAACAATAATACAACAATGAATCTTTAGTACTAGCCCCAGCCCTTTCTAACATTACTAATTATAATAATAACTACCCCATGTCCTTTCAGCTACTAAAGTTCATAATACATTTTACGTGTTATTTTATTTAATAATTGCAATAATTTTACAGCTGGTAAAACTAAGACTTAGAAAAGAAAATGAATGTTCCCAAGACCACGAAGCAAGAAATGGGCAGAGGTAGGATTTAAAATGTGTTTAGCCATTTCCAAAGACTACGCCTATAAACTAGAGCCCAGGAGACTTTTTCCAAGACCTAGGAAAAAATTTAAAGGCTCCGAATGAGAAAAACAAGTGAAACAAGAAAATGGATCGTTCTCTCATGTGGCTGGCAAGACAAGCAGTCATGTGTTTGGAAAGTAACTGGAAATATCATCCACGTGCATAGCCTCTCCTGCCAATCAGTCCCTCCGGTGAATCTACCACTGCAAACACTAAAGACACTGATAAGTACAAACATTTATACATGGCGATTTTTAATACTAAAATTCTGGGTATGAGAGCTAAATATTTAGTAGGGGGGGGCATAGAATAAGGTTCAATGGATTCATATAAAGGGCTGTTAGGTGGTAATTAAATGAAGTGAATGTGATCCACATTCGTGTTGCCCAGGCAGACATCCAAGAAATACAACTGAGTAAGCACTATTTCTTATGTACTGTTTACAGTATAATTAGTATTAATAAAAAACACACCCAGAGAGCTCAATAGAAAAAACAGCAAATGTGACCATGGCTTTCTATGTGGACAACATTTGTGGTTCCTTTCCAAACATCCGTACACATCACCCTCCTGCCCGCAGGGAAGACCATCTGTTCCTGCCTGTCTACACAGCTGTGGATGCCAGCGATAAACAGTGGCTGCTCTTTACTTGATTAACTCAATGAGAGGTTAAAAGAATATATTTTGCCTGTTCTTTAAACAGATTTAGATTGTTTGATATGACTCTGTGACCTAAGCATATAGTTGAGGCTATTTTAAAGTGATATAATAGTGACTAATTGCTTAAGAGAAGCCTTTCTATCCCTCTCCTCAGTACAATCATTGCAGGACTGGTCCGACCTCACTCCACATCCCCAGTATTCAGACTCTGCCCTCCAATGAGGACGGTCACCTCTCAATGTTTCCCCCTGGAGGGGGCTGCTCCTGCACAACCCCACCTGCACCCCAATTCCTGACACTAGGCCCATGTTTGTTTTTTGGTTTTTGGTTTTTGTCTTGCTCTCTCAGATGAGGCAGCTATGGTTACCTGCACAACACTTACTCAAGATCAAGCCAATCAACATTCCAGCTAGAAGAGAGAAGGCCCCATATACTTGAGGCCTTTTTATATATAGAAGAGAATTCCTCATAAGGCCCCACCCTTAGCTGAGGAATTATTGGCTTCTGGGTGAGAGGGAAGTATTTTTCTTCAAGGGTGTGACCACTGGTAGGTTGCCTAGGCTATGATGGATAGTCCCACACACACGCACATGTAGACAGCACTCACTGCATTATTGTGTGTGTGTGTGTGTGTGTGTGTGAGAGAGAGAGAGAGAGAGAGAGAGAGAGAGAGAGAGAGAGAGAGAGAGAGAGAGGGGGGAGGGAGGGGATGGGGGAGAAAGAGGAGAAGCAGAGTTGGTGAACTGGCTTATTGTATAATGGCACTTGCCTCAAAACCCTAGAGACCTGATTTCAATCCCCAGACTCACGTCACAGTGAAGGAGAGAACTGACTCCACAATGTTGTCTTATATTCTCCACACGAGCACTATGGTGCCCAAGCCCACACACTCACCATGTACATATGCAATAGCAATAAATAAATATATCTAAAGAAGAGGGTGTGAACATGGAAGGGGTGTGTCATGGGGCAGGGTGAATGGGGGGCAGGGATCCGAGGTGGATGTGATCAAGACACTGAATTTATGAACTTGTCAAAAATTAAATTAAAAATACTCTAAAACGCAAGGGCCAGCAAGATGGCTCAGCAGGTAAGGGCAGGGGACAATCAACTTCCTGAAGTTGTCCTCGGAGCTCCACACATGTGGTTTGGCATTTACATGTGCTAGCACATGCACAAACACAGGGAGAGGGAGGGAGGGGCAGAGAGACAGAGACAGAGAAAGATGGAGATGTAGAGGGGAGAGAGAGAGACAGAGATGGAGAGGGAGGGAGAGAAAGATTATTCCAAGTTTTTCTGAATGCAAGAAGGGTAGGTAGCAGATACACAAATATTCTCTTTAAGTTTTGGTGTCCTTGGATTATAAGAGGCTTAAGTATGCATCCAGTGATACAAATCAGGATGGATTAGATTCCTCAGACTCTAGAACAGATGAACATCACTGAGTGCTGAATGGGAACTAGAATTATTCAATGTGCCAGAGCCTGGTTGTTTCCACATCCCAAGGAAGACACAACGTCCTTTCTCCTTCCATCCCCAACACCAGGAACTGCAGTCCAGAACTCAGTCTGATGCAATGCTGTGACAGAGGCTAAGTCAGTCCTTGTGGGAATATGTTTTGACTCCCAACCTTTAGAAATACAACGTCATGTATTTAAAATGAGTAGGTGCATGGCTCTTACGAATATGATCATTGCGTGTTGCTGTGAGTTTGAAGCCGGTCTAGTCTGCATAGCAAGTTCCAGGCCAGCCAAGACTGTACCGTGAGACACTGCCTCAGGGGAAAAAAATAATACCCTTGCCAAATTTTTCATAGCAATTTCTGGAAAATATAGAGTAAGTTACAAATAGGGTTTGGGACACAACTTGTCCACCAGTGGCAGACTCCATGTACTGTAGTCAGTGACCAGTGAGATGGAGAGAAATAAGTCTCTGTTGACTTCCTAGAGCTACTGCAACGCAGGGAGGGGAAGATTTCTACAGTCTAGAAGTCTGCAGCTCTAAGTCAGTGCATGGGTCTGGACTCACTTCCAGGCTCCCAGGGACTCCTGGCTTTCTGTGTCTGTATCACTCCAGCCTGTGTATGTGATGTATCTCCATCTGTGTGTGGCCGCCTCTCTGTCCCCCTGTCAAATCCCCCCTCTCTTCTCTCTTGAAGACACTATTCGCTGGATCTAGGCCTGTCTTGAATCTAGGCAGATTTCATCTCAAGATTCCCAGATAATAATTTATCTTTTTTCTTGATGTCTGCTCCACCAAGCCCAAATGCTACATAGTTTGTCATATAACTGTTAGTGTCTTCTTTTTAATAAGTAAAACATTGAAAATACCTCATCCCCAAGTCTGGTGTGTACAGGTCATGTTTGTGCTTTTGTATTCTCATACGATTACCTATTTGACATCTAACGCCCTTTATATTGTAATTCTATGATAAAGTGCAGCTGTTTCGTTGCCAAAACAGAAGCGATTTTATAAACTCCCTCTCTACACTGTGCCTTGACTAGCAGTAGCAAGAATTCCGTAGTTCGGGACGTGATAGGACAGAAAGCCAGGTCTGTAGCTGGGCTGAATTCAGCTCACCGTGCAGACACATCAGCCAACCGGCAGAGGGCGAAAATGTCTAGTCAAAAGAGTAAGCGACTGCTTTGGACTTGCCGAGGCACCACTGGGGCCTTGACATGCTTTTACAGGCTAGAAGGTTAAAATTAGAAACCGCAAGCTTGATCACGTGATTCCGTCGCCCAAGCTCTCCAGGGTGGTTAATAGTCACCGTGTCTGCCCCCTGTACTGGGCTGTGGCAGTCCCTTAGCAGCCCTGTTAATGAGATAGCAGACGGATTCAAACTCGCCTGAATCAGATGGCATGTGCCTGTTGGATTCAATGCCCCATGATTCTCTGGGGCAGTTTTAAGGCCTCATCTTGGGCACTTCAGCTATCACCAAGATGTTACTAAGGCTTGAGGAAAGAGCAAGCACCGAAGAATCTGTAAACTGATAGAATTATTTTTAAATTCCCTATCAGTCTGAAAGGCACGGTCGCCGGTTTTTCTGCAAATATCTGTAGTAGTGTAACTTGTACTTGCGCGTTTAAGGTATAAAAACAAGAGTCATTTCCAAAAATGACAGAAAACATGTAAAAATTTAACAGAAAGAAAGAGAGAGAGAAAGAGAGAGAGAGACAGAAAGAAAGAAAGAAAGAAAGTAAGAAAGAGAGACAGAGAGACAGAAAGAAAGAAAGAAAGAAAGAGAAAGAGAAAGAAAGAGAAAAGAAAAAAAAGGAAGTGGAGAAATGGACTACCTTGTGAGCTGTGCTCGCCATCTCCTCACCCAACCTGCTGACCACCAAAGGGGAATAAATAGCAGAGGAGGCCCTCTCTTTCCTCACCAGCACATCCTGTCCCAATGAGATTTGGGTTCCTCTCACAGTTACGCCCAAAAGTCAAATGAAAGTAATTGTGTGGGTGTGTGCCCTGTGCTGAAGGAGCAGCAACACTAAGGACAGATAAATGGATGGATTATGACTTCAGGGGGGAAAGGGACTGTCAGATAGAGGGAAAAAAACATGCTAAACAGATCACCTTCGGGCACAGGTGCAAGCTGGCACTGGGGATGTCCAAAGAATTGTAAATCCTTTCATGTTCAGAAAGTGTCCCAAGTACTGTTGGCGAAAGCTGAGTCACTGAATCTCTGAACACCAGCTAAGCACTCAGGAACCTCTAGTCATAGTACTAGCATTAATCAGCCAACCTGGCGCCTTCCTCCATCTGTGTTTCTGTGCAAAAACACGTTATATGATTCAAAAACACTGAACTCATCCAGCATCATGGAAGTCGTGCCTGAAGCAGACTGACTAAATACGTATTTTCCTTTTTTCTTTCTCTCCCCCCCACCCAGACAGGGTTTCTCTGTGTAGCTTTGCGCCTTTCCTGGAACTCACTCTGTAGCCCAGGTTGGCCTCGAACTCACAGAGATCCTCCTGCCTCTGCCTCCCGAGTGCTGGGATTAAAAGCATTCGCCACCACCACCTGGCTCGTATTTTTCTCAGTAAGGCATTCCATGGAGTTCTTGTAAGTCAAGCACTGTGCAGAATTTCAGCACAGTACTTGGAAGGTATTTTAGACAGAAAAAAAAATCACACTTAAAAAGCAGAAAACATGGCACTGAGCCGACTAGAGAAGTTTCTTCATGTGTAGCATGGGGACTTAAAGAAGGCAGGGGGTCAGTTTGTGTGGCCTCAGCTAGCAGCCGGTGTTTGGGGCAATTCATGCTTCACCACTTGGTTTAAGTGCAGATTCACGAGTAACTTCCCAAGTGCCATGGATATTGATTTGGAGGTCATAAACAAATCTTGGTTAACTGACAGATTTGAATTCCATAAGTAATACAGATTAAATTTAACGGAACCAAATGGTCAATGCTGGGGTACACCCTTGTTTGGGGGTCAAAGGCAGAAAACAGGCTGCCAAAGGCCTATATCAAGTCCTCAGCACACCTCTCCTGTTCCAGGGATAGGGCCGTGAGTCCCGCGTCAGGGCATGAATTCTCCTGTGTGAAGAAGGAAGACAGTTCCGTGCCTGCAGGGGAGATGTATCTCGTGCTGTGACATTTTACGAGATCCTAGGGAAGACAGCAAGACGAAGACACTTGAGATACTTTTGTATATCCATCAGAAACTTTGCCCTTCTGAGGGAAACGCTGAGTGTGGTGGCCCAAGCAGGTCCTCAGCAGCAGCTTGAGCAGGCTGCAGCAAGGTTGGTGATGGCAGCTCCCCAGGGAGGGCCCACAGATGCCAACCAGAAGACCAGAGATGGCTAGTGAGCCCACTGACTTCGAAGGTTGGGTCGGTGTAAGTGGTTTCTGGTGTTTCTGTGGCAATTGTCTCTGTCCTTGATCTACCTCCCCAGACTCTGCCTGGGGGAAGCGAGGAGTACCAACACACACACACACACACACACACACACACACACACACACACACACACCCTTCCCACTAGGGAACCACCACAGACCATCTGCCTACATAACTTCTTAATTCCTGAGCCATGTCACTGTCCCTGGAAAGCAACCATCTCCTACCAGTCTCATTATACTTTCATTTTAAGCTTTTAAAAGTAAAAAATGCCTATCTGATCTGATGTGGAAGGGCATGCCTTTAATCCCAGCACTCAGAAAGCAATGACAGGGGATCTTTGTCAGTTTGAGACCGGCCTAGTCTACACAGATCATTCCAGACTATGGAGAACTATGTAGTGAGTAATATTAAGTCGAAAAAAACCCAGCTCATCAGATCAACATACTCTGGAAGCAGTTTCTGTTAGCTGTGGCATCTGAGCAGACAAGGCTGTAACAAGATAAGGTTGGCAACAGTGCTGCTTTGGGTCCGTCCATTTCTGGGACTTGGAAGTTTCTTATTTGAAGTCTAGAATATTGGGGAGATAGCCACATCCCACTTTTTCAGTGTCAAACTTCTGAGTCTGTAAGTGTCACCAACAGATGGGACAGTTTCTCAGACAAAGTTTCATAGACCTTATGTGAGGGTGATGCAGGAGAAACCTGAAGTAGTAAACTGATGCTATAAAGGATTTACTAATAAACTTGCTTCGGAAATATTAAGTTACACAAAGTAGAGTTTAGAAAGCTAAAAGAGCGCTGACTCCAGCATGACTGGAAATAAACAATACCCTAACCAACCTTGTTAGGAACTGTAGGAATCAATGTTTTGTACCACAGTTGAAGTTCAGGGCTGTGGAGAAGTTTCCACTAACATTTGTTCACCAAGACTGGCCTCCAGTCAGGCTTCCTTTCCATAACAAAAGGAGACAACCCTGACTTACAACTTGCCCTTAGGCTTATCCCACATCCAAGAACACATCCCCAAGGAGCATCTCAGGGGGTCATGCAGGGTCACCGCCACCATTAGGTCCCTGTGCTCTTATCAGGAAAAACGTAATTCTGCCAGGTGGGCAAGAAGACCCGAACAGCACTGGTGTACTAAAGATACGATTCTGACAATGCCTGTACTGTGTAAATGTCCCACCTGCCCAAGTGGCTGAACTTGTCACCTCCTGCCACTGTTAAATTGTTCAAACTATGACAGGACCTGAAAGAGACTCGAGGAGGGCAGTACATGAGAAGGAATGCCGAAGCCTTGGGTCTACGTAAGACAGTAAAATCTTCTGTTTGCGGCCAACTCCTCTTTGGGTGTTAGCCAGAGCCTGGCATGAGCTATATTAAAGATATTTTTTTCTGTATTAATCTCTAAGTGCTCGGAGTGATTTTTTACTGCAAAGGCATATTAATTCTAGAACAAGGAGGGTACTGGTAGTTGTTCCTTGACACAGAAAAAAGAATTGAACTTCTGGGAAAGATAGAAAATCAAGCCACAGCAAAAGAGAGAGTGACAGCTTTATCTCTCCGAGATGGGAGAGGCCTAAGGCTGGAAGTCCACTAAGAGGATGCTGACTTGAATGTTCTATGATACCACTGGTCCTCTGCTTTCTTCCACTGGTCCTGTTTAGAAACTACCACCACCCCTGTACCTACCCCCCATCCCATTCCTATCCCCCACCGACTCCCATCCCTGTGCTGTCTTGCCATTTCTCCCCAAAAGTCTTCTGGAAACAAAAAGCTACCAGGCCAGGGAGCTAACTCACATTTGTTTCCTTGTCTGCCTATGTCCCTGCAACCCCTCCTCACTTTAAAAAAAAGTATATATATATATATATATATATATATATATATATATATATATATATATATATATATATGTGTGTGTGTGTGTGTGTGTCTGTCTGTGTGTGTGTCTGTGTCTGTGTCTGTGTCTGTGTGTCTGGATGGATGTTTTGCCTGCCTATATGACTGCACCATGTACTTGCAGTGCCCACAGAGGGGTGTACCTGATCCTCTAGGACTGGAGTTACAGATGGTTACAAGCCACCGTGTGGGTGCTGGGAATTGAACCCAGGTCCTTTGGAAAAACAGTCAGTGCTCTTTTCTGCTGAGACAGCTCTCTAGCCCATAGATCCACATTTTCAATGGCTGTTGGCTGCCTCCGTGTGTGTGTGTGTGTGTGTGTGTGTGTGTGTGTGTGTGTGTGTGTGTGTCTGTCTGTCTGTCTGTCTGTGTCTGTGTCTGTTTATATTTGAACTTTTCCTGGAACTCACTCTGTAGACCAGGCTGGCCTCGAACACACAAAGATCCACTTGCCTCTGCCTCCCGAGTGCTGGGATTAATGGCATGCGCCGCCGCCGCCACCACCACCGCCTGGTTTATTTGAACTTTTAAAAAGGAAGATATTGAATACTGCCAAAAGCCTGACCCAATCTGTACAGTAGGAAAACAACAAACAAACACTTCTTCCCAAAGTTTCCCACCTAAGAACAAGGCTCTGGATGAAAGAAATTCAGAATTCCTGGTAGAGTTCGCTCAACTTTTCAGCCTCTCCACAGGAGGCCAGAAGTCTCCAGGCCAAAGGAGACAGGTAGCCAGGCTTGGACTTGCCTTTGTCTAAGCTGGAAGCAAAAACAGAAGAGTGACTCAGGCATTGCACATTTTATGAGAGAAAATGGTAATTGGATACAGTAGATAAGAAGCCAGAGAGTCATCTTGTCTTCGATTTATGAATGAATCACTTAATCTGTCTATAATTAGCACAAAGTCAAAAAATACATGGTATGCATTAAAAGAAAGAAAGAGAGAGAAAGGAAGAAAGGAAGAGAGAGAGGGGGGAGGGAGGGAGGGAGGGAGGAAGGAAGGAAAGTTCAGGCAAAAGCATCTCCGAATTGTCTTACCCAAAAACAGGTGGCCCCAGTGGTACAGCCACATTCAGGAGAGGGGACACAGGTGTGTGACATACATTGTATCAGGCCTCACCCTACACCTGAACAGACCTGATAGCTAAAGTGAGCAGGCAGCAAGTTAAAGAGCAAGTGACTGAAAGGCCAGGGCCGCAGAGCATCAGTCACTGGCTATCTGGCAGAGCGTGTGCCCCACAGCCAGTCTGTGCTCCGAAAATGATGCTAATGTGTTGTACCTGGAAGTCAGCTGGGCAGAAATTCCAGTTCAACAACCCCATGGTTGAGACCTCCCACCTTGAAGAGGGGTACAAAGTGTTAGATCAGAACTGATGGAAGCAGTGTGGAAACTTTAGTGGAGACTGACCCCTTCCGGGAGCAGAATTGTTCTTTAATCAGGATAATCAGGAGATCGTGCCCTAGGACTTGGAGTTTTATGGGGCAGAAAAGGGAACTATGAACTTTGGGTGGGGGAATTTTCATCCACAGTCCTATTTTCTGCTTCCCCACGCGCATACGTTTTGGTGGGGGTCCTTGTCATGTTGGCATCCTCGCCTGGAGTTATCCTGGCATGTTGACCCCTAGTACAGTGCCTCCCTGCCTAGTGATGCAGTGTGTCAACCTTTCCTGTGAGGAGTCTCTCAGTTACCCAAGTTATTAACCCCTCAGGAAGAGTATTATTTAAATGGGTCATACATTGATAAAATTCATTCTTTTTAACAGCCACTTAACAAAGCTTAATCCCAAATGTAAGTTGCAGAAAGTATTTATAAGTAATCTCTAGAATTGCAATATATGTATAATTTTTCCTGCAGTGAGATATTTGTAGCTTCCAACACATTTTCTTTTCTCTCTTTTTATTTTAACATGAGAAAAGTGCACAGTTTGACTAATTGATTTTTTTTTCTTTTTTGAGACAAGGTCTTGCTATCAACCAACTCTTCAGTACTGAACTTCCATGGAAGTAAATTTCATCTAGTCAAGGCAGAACAACTTATAGAAAAGAGATGCAGTGTGGACCTCACTGCTCACCCAGGAGGTGAAAAACCAGATAAATTAAAGTGCTGGTAAGTAGACTCCCGGCGTCGTTTGCAGATCCAGTGGATGCCTTGACACTAACTTCCATCATCCCCTGAAGTTACATGGACAGCAGCCAAAGAATCTCTTCTCGTCAACAGACACCCTGTGGACGATGAGTCCATGAAACAGTGATGATGGGAGAGCGGCGTTGTTTATTTAGAGAGGGTCAGGCTCAGACAGCAGTCATTTCTAATTGTTGTCTGTCTGTCGTGCTACAGACCTTCTTCACCAGGCATCTCGTGGAATCACAGAAGAGAGAAGTGTTGGCACCAAAAAGGTTCTAGACACCATTGACTCCAGGTCCCTGACGTACAGATGCGGAAGAGATCAGATGAACTCTCAGAGGTACTGGCCTTGCACACCAGGACCTCTCCGCCTGCATTCATCTACAGCTGTGATCGTTAGAGCTTGCTTGGAAGTTGCCCCACTCTGCTCTGTGGCACTTTTTCTAATGAGCAGGTGGTTCAGCATTTGGCTTTCATTTAATCCTTAATGGCAAAGTCAGAGTATCAGCTTCTAAAGTAAGTTCGCAGGCAGTCTTGCTCAGACCATTTATAAATTGTCTAAGCAGGTCAAATACCCACTTCCTGTGGGACACTGGCAAGGTCATGAGGGTTGTTTTTATGGAGGACAGGTTCAGGGTTCTAGGTCTGCAGACACTTTCCTCTTCATGTAAATTGCTAAGTCAGCTGTTTACAAATATCGTTCCCTAAGATGTAGCTTTGGATGACTAAGACAGTATTTCAATAAAACCAAACATGTAACAAGACCAAATCTGGACCAGTTGAGCAGTGGTTCCAATTACAGATTTTCTTCAGCAGGCTGACACAGGATGGTTTCCACTTCACTGGGCACCATAAGCAGCTTTTCCCATGCAAGTCAGGGACTGTCCTATGAGAAAATTTCACAACATGGGCCAGATGATACAACTTTTAAATTTTAACTTACTTCCTTCCTTTCTTCCTTCCTTCCTTCCTTCCTTCCTTCCTTTCTTTCTTTCTTTCTTTCTTCTTTCAATGTAAATAAAACTGCCATCCCCAGCAGCATTGCTGGACCAGACACCTTGAACAAGTGTTTTGCCTTAAGAGAGGAGCAAGCCTGCTGACCCTTCCCAGTTAGGCAGAGTTCACTACCCAGGACCCAGATTTGTCACTGAAAGCTTTGTTAGCATTCATTTATTCATTTAATTTTTCAACAAGCATTTCAATGAATATTTATTACACTTAAAACTATTCAAGCTGGGGCTGGAGGGATGGCTCAGTGGTTAAGGGTGCATACTGTATTTGCAGAGGACTAGACTTTATTTCCCAGAACCCACGGTGTGTCAGAGTTATAAGTGGTAAACACTGTTCTAGAGGTCAAGAAAAGCTCCTGACACTTAAACTATCCCCTTAAGGAATTATATGACTGGAATTACTTCTTCTTCTTCTTCTTCTTCTTCTTCTTCTTCTTCTTCTTCTTCTTCTTCTTCTTCTTCTTCTTCTCCTCCTCCTCCTCCTCCTCCTCCTCCTCCTCTTCTTCTTCTTCCTTCTTCCTTCTTCCTTCTCCTCCTCCCTCTCCTCTTCTTCTTCTTCTCCTCCTCCTCCTCTTCTTCCTCCTCTTCCTCCTCCTCCTTCTCCTTTTTTTTTCTTTTTAACCTGATTGCTCTGGTGGGAAAAGAGCCACAGCACAAGCCTACACACCAGACTGTCTTGACTAAATCTACTGAAGTCATTACCTCACCAAAAACTGGGGAAAATAGCCCAAAGCACTGCAAAGCCAAATGAACCACACACTCCCAACCCACACCAGCCGTGCCTCCACCATCCTCTGCAGACACATCTCATCAGCAGATACTCTACAGGCATGGACTCCCCCTACCACACCCCACACCCCCACCACACCACACCCCACCCCGCTGCCGCCACCGCCGCCGCGGTGATGCCATGATGAGAGTAGTGTCACTCATTTGGAGTGGACCAGATTGGGTAAGTAGTTTTTCCCCACCTGGTATGATTAGCCCACACTAACCAGATCGTATCCCTATCCGAAGCTCACAATGTCATCTCGTGGACCCACAGGATTGAAAAGTGTTACCACTGAAAAAGATGCCACCAGTCATTGCCTCGGGCCCTGCTCTTTACGATGTGGAACGTCCTCAGAGTTGAGGCGAGGCTGGCCTTCCCACATCCAGGCCTCCTGCCCTGCATTCTCCTACAGTTGTGCCTTAATACTTAGAAGTTACTCCATTCTGCTCTGTGCTGTCTTTTTCAATTAGCAAGTGTTTAGGTATTTTGGCTTTTATTTCATCTTATAGTTAAGTCATAGTATCAACTTTGTGTGTGTGTGCACTTGTGCATGTGTGTGGTGCATATAGAGGTCAGAGGTCGATGTTCGATGTCTTCTTCAATCAACACCTCCCCCCCCCTTTTTTTTAGGCACAGTTTCTCATGGCACTGGAGCTCGTTAATTGGCTAGACTTCTTGGCCATTAGCTATAGGAATCTTCCTGTCTACACAGCCCAAGTGCAAGGATCATGTATGCTGTGGGATGGTCTGTATGTCAAATGTGTTGCTCTGATTGGTTAAAATAAATAAATAAAGTGCTGATTGGCCAGTAGCCAGACAGGAAGGATAGGGTAGGCGGGACAAGGAAGAGGAGAAGGCTGGGAACAGGAAGGCTGGGAGGAGACACTGCCAGCCGCTGCCATGAGAAGCAACATGTGGCAAAGTATAGATTTACAGAAACGGGTTAATTTAAGATAGAAAAGGTAGATAACAAGCAGCCTGCCACGGCCATAAAGTTTGTAAGCAATATAAGTTTCTGTGTGTTTTCTTGGTTGGGTCTGAGTGACTGTGGGACTGGCAGGTAAGAGAGATTTGTCCTTACTATGGGCCAGGCAGAAAAACTCCAACTACACATATATGCATGATGCCAAGCTCTGCTTCTCATGTGAACACCGGGAATCTAAACTCAGGCCTCTGTGCTCCTAAAATCTTGGACAACACACAAATCCTAAGTCTATCTTCTAACATAATATAAAGTGGCTGGAGCAGAGCAGTGGTTTTCTTCTTCAAAAAGCACAGGCCATTCCTACACTCTCCTCTGTCCTGAGTCTAGAGAGTCAAAATGAGTTTTCCATGTCTCCTAATAAAAGCAAGAGGGATGATGGGAATATCAGGCATCATTAATAATTTTCATTGAATTCTCAAAGCTCTTAGTATGAATAGTAGCTGCTGCTATGCAAGGTGGTGGGTGTCTGTAAGCCCAACAGGACAATTCTGAGTCAAGGTAGCCTGGGCTACTTGGAAAGACCCTGTCTCCAAAGCAAAAACATTAAAAATCAACGAAGGTCCAATGATAGAATGGTAGCTCAGTGGTGAAGCACTTACCCAGCATGTGCAAGGCCCTGGGCTTTGATCTCTAAAAGACATTAATTATAAACATTGAAAAATAATACAGCCTAATATGCTTATATATGACAAAAGGCTGATCTTGTCATTTTTTGATACATAAAAAGGCTTTATTTGCAGGGGAGCAGGAATTTAGTCAAACAAGCCAAATCCCATGCCATCATCTGACTCCTCGGACTCCTCCTCCTTCTCGTCTTTCTTCTCCTCTGCTGCAGCAGGGGCAGAACTAGCAGCAGGAGCTGCAGAGCCAGGGGCAGCAGAAACAGCCACAGCCCCACCAGCAGGCACACTGGCAATTTTGCCAGCACCCTGGGCGATGACATCCTCAGTGTTTTTTTCATTCAGCTCACTGATGACCGACCTTGTTGAGCGGGTCATCGTCCCCCTCGATGCCCATGCTGTCTAGTATCTTTTTAATGTCTTTGGCGCTAGGAGAGGAGTTGCCCCCCAAGGGTGGCAAGCAAATAAGAGGCAACGTAGCACATGTCAGCTGCTGTGGACAGGCCTCACACGTGCAACCTCGGCGGCGTGAGGCAGCGAAAGGATGGCCATCTTGTCATTTTTAAAAGACATTCTAATCGCCACTTTATTAATGTCAGTATTTTTTTTAAGCAGAAGATTATGGCTTGGAGAAGAAACTCGGGGTAATCTAAATCAGTCCTTACCTTTTATCAGTGTTTGAATTGTGGCCCAGAAAGACAAAGCAAGTTTTCTAAACAACCTACTTTTATAGTTCCTGGTATTGTACCAACTCATTCATTTATTCTTAGCTCAATCCAAACAATTCAAATAAATAGTACTTGAGAAATTTAATACGTGCTTTAAAAATGAATTTTCTTTGCCCGAGTTTAGAATAAAAGACTGAGAACAAAGGAGAAGCTTACCAAATTTAGACTCTCATTAGACCTCTGGCTGTGGACTGACTAAAAATATTTTTAAATGCAAGTAAGAACTGGCATCAAAGAGAAAACTAACAGGCAACGCCACCATTATTTCTGACAGGACTTTGAAACACCAGTAAATGAATTCTCTACAATGAAGCCTCTCAGCCCCAATTTACATAAGTCAACAGCTTGTTCAAAGGCAAGATTTCACTTTAATTGGTTCCAATCTCCATCAGGAGCCTGCAGTTGGAATGCCACTAGCCTGCTTTCCATGATTCTAGCCAGTACGTTTGTTCAATGCCCTGACGTTTTTACATTCTCCGCTAGCTCCTGCTGCATCTGGCAGTTTTTTAATCGGTTTATTTGCAGTGCTCAACTTACACAGTCTGTCTTTCTCCCCTTTCCCTCTCTCTCTCTCCCCACCCCCGTGTGTGTGCACGCGTGCCTGTGTGTGTGTGTGTGTCCGAAGTCTCACTATGTACCACCATTTGTAGTGAAGGTCTCTAGAGGAAGGAACCTTGGGAGCATGAACTCGTAAGCACTGGGACTGGTTCAGGCTGTACTTCTTCATGTCCTCCCATGTTCCTCCTTGGTGGAAGGAAAACGAAATGAAAGTATACCCTCTTAGAACAGAGCAATCAACTGAGCACTGGATAAGGAGAAAGTAAGGGATTCTTCACTTCAAGGAGGAGAATGTCCTGAGTCCCAAGGAGACAAACTCTGTAACACTGCTTAAGCTGGATGTTCCTTTGGCTCTTGACCACAGCAACCCACAGCAACGGTTTGCAGCTGAGCCTGCGCTCTGCCACCTCCAGCTCTTCTCCAGCAGCCCTAAGCCCCTGAACTTCTCCCAAGCCCCGCTCCTTGGTCAACACTTAATGGAACCCTCTCAAAGAGGGTAAGGGAGAACTAATGTGAGAATCGTAGTCCTGGGTGAGCTCTCTAATTGCTTAATTTGAGCATTTAAATAAACTCTGGGAAAAAAGCTGTAGCAGCATGCATTGCTACAAAGTTATAATAACTCTTGGTGGCTCAATTTAAAACCCGTTCCTCCACTTCAGAACTGCTTTTATGCAGTCCTCACATTCTGACTCACCCATTCTCCCATGGGTTTCGTTGGGCCCTTTCTCTCTCTGGGGTTTTACTTCTTAAGGCACTGTTTGAAACCACATGAGAATGTTTTTAGGTTTGTTCATACTTTGGTTTATGAGCTAGATCTGAACTAATCTCTCTTGCCTTTTCTCCTTCAAGAACACCTCCCTCCCCTCAATCTACAAACAGGTTGGCAATTCCTCAATTTTAGGTTTCAGGAACTATAAGCAGTTACAGTTAGATTTGAATCTCATATAAATCTCCTAAGCCACACAATTAAATCCACTTAAATAATGCCCAGCTAGAACTTAAAACTCCTGTGGACTTACAAAAATCTGTTGATAATTAGAATTTATAAACATTGTCTATAGTTGCCAAGATGGCTCACTGGATAGAGGGCACTGTCTGCCAAACCTAATGACCTGAGTTTGATTCCTGGGCCCCACGTGGTGAGAGACCCAGCTCCCACAAATTGACCTCTGACTCCCACATGCACATGCATGCTCAAGCACACATGAAAAAATAAATGCAATAAGCATTGTCTAGTTCTTTTACAAATTCTAAATTCTGGGCTTGGGTTGATGTTGAGGTTTTTTTTATTTTCTCTGTTGATATTTGGAACAGATTTTCTAGGAATTATATATAAGGAGGAGTAGAAATTTAATATAGTATAACCAATTTTTCTTAATATGCATTTTCTTCCATTCATAAGAGCAAACTGTTCGTTTCCCTCACTTACTTGTCAAACAAATAAGAATTGAGCACTGTAGTGTACTGGGCAGATCCTACTGTAGCACAGACTGGTTCCTGATTTATGGAGTTTGGAGACCATGAGTGTTGAACTGAAATCTACAGAGGATGTGTCTGGAGGCTGGAGAACAAATGTGTATACAGTAGTAATTGGAAGCACACTTCGGGGAAAGTAAATAATTCCAAAAAGGCCATAGCACTTCCTTCCAGAAGGCAGCAGAGATAAACAGGGATGCCAGAACCACAAAAAGAATCAAGTTTTGAAGTCACACAGACCTTTATCCCTCTGGTCTAAATGGGAAATGAGGGAGTAGCACTGGTTGATTTCCCAAGTCCCATGATTCTCAGAAGGTGCCTGTGTGTGGTGGATGCCTCCTCTGCCCTGGAGAGCTTTAGAACACTTCTGGACCAGAGAACAGCACTCCATTGAGTCCAGATGCAGATAATGAGCTTGTAAGAGACAGAAGATGAACAGCTGCCATCTGTGTAGCCCAGCTGGTTAGAGCCAAGTGCTGAGAAAGTTGTTCATTCTAGTTTGATTCCACAATAAGATTGGAGTTCACACACACAGAAAGGTCCCTGAGAGTCTGAGCATCAGTTGCTAACAGAGCACCTCAAACACTAATATCTTAAAAAGCAACAGCCATTTTATTTGCTCACTATTTTGCAAGTTTACATACCAAATTCTTCTGCAGGCCTGGCCTGGGAATGCCCAGCCGAGGTCCTGTGAGGGTGTTCACCTGCACTATAGCTGTCCCACAGCCCGGTACCACTTCTGAATACCGGAACTGTCTGCAGGGTTATAAAAACATGCCTCATAACAGCCAAGCAGGCACACACATTTGCCAGCAGCATTTGTAAGGATTGCATTGTGAATCACAGCTTCATTCTCCACCCCATTCTATTGGTCATATACCCAAGAGTTAGGGGGAGAAGAAACAGTCTCCATCAACTAAGTGACAGAAGATGGAGTCACACTGCAGGAGTGTGTGGGCATTATAAATTATTTACCACACTGCTTGAAGGCACCCAGCAAACACTTGAGGGGTAGGGAAATATATATATCCTTTTGTTGTTGTTGTTGTTCACAGTTTCGTGTTTTGTTTTTCTTTATTTCTTTTTTTATAATTTAATTTTACATATCAGCCATGGGTTCCCCTGTCCTCCCTCCTCCTGCCCCCCCCCCCCCCCCCCGCCTTCCCCCCAGCCCCTCCCCTCCATTCCCATCTCCTCTAGGGCCAAGACTCCCCTAGGGATTCAATTCAACCTAGTGGATTCAGAACAGGCATGTCCAGTCCCCTCCTTCCAGGCTGAGCAAAGTGTTCCTGTGTAAGCCCCAGGTTCCAAACAGCCAGCTCATGCACTAAGGACAGGTCCCGGTCCCAGTGCCTGGGTGCCTCCGAACAGTTCAAGCTATTCAACTGTCTCACTTATCCGAAGGGCCTGATCCAGTTGGGGGGCTCCACAGCTTTTGATTCATGATTCATGTGTTTCCATTAGTTTGGCTATTTGTCCCTGTGCTTTTCCCAATCTTGGTCTCAACAATTCACGCTCTTACAATCGTCCTCTTTCTCGCTAATTGGAGTCCTAGAGCTCCACCTGGGGCCTGACCGAGGCTCTCTGCATCCATTTCCATCAGTTATTGGATGAGAGTTCCAGCTGGACCATTAGGGTGTTTGGCCATCTGATCACCAGATTAGGTCAGATCAGGCTTTCTCTCAGCCATTGCCAGTAATGGGGTAACTCTAACTAAGCAAGTGAAGGACCTATATGACAAGAACTTTAAGTCCCTGAAAAAAGAAATTGAATAAGATGTCAGAAAATGGAAAGACCTCCCATGCTCATGGATAGGTAGGATTAACATAGTAAAAATGGCAATCTTACCAAAAGCAATCTGCAGATTCAATGCAATCCCCATCAAAATACCAACACAATTCTTCACAGACCTGGAAAGAATAATACTCAACTTCATATAGTTAAACAAAAAACCCAGGATAGCCAAAAGAATCCTGTACAATAAAACAACTTCTGGAGGCATCACAATTCCCGACCTCAAGCTCTACTACAGAGCTACCGTAATAAAAAACAGCTTGGTACTGGCATAAAAACCAACATGTGGACCAATGGAATAGAATTGAAGACCCTGACATTAATCCGCACACCTATGAACATATAATTTTTGACAAAGAAGCCAAAAATGTACAATGGAAAAAAGAAAGCATCTTCAACAAATGGTGCTGGCATAACTGGATGTCAATGTGTAGAAGGCTGCAAATAGATCCATATCTGTCACCATGCACAAAACTTAAGTCCAAGTGGATCAAAGACCTCAACATAAATCCAGTTACTCTGAACCTGACAGAAGAGAAAGTAGGAAGTAGTCCTGAATGCATTGGCACCAGAGATCACTTTCTAAATATAACACCAGTTGCACAGACACTGAGAGAAACAATCAATCAATGGGACCTCTTGAAACTGAGAATCTTTTGTAGAGCAAAGGACACAGTCAACAAGAATATATATCCTTAACTGCAAAGGCTTATGGGTTACTTCCTCTCCCAGGAGCAAGGAACAGTTCTATAGATCAGAAGTTTGACTGGGTAGGGAGTACTGTGACGCACAAACCCTGGTGTATACCCTGGAAGGCTGTAGAGGGTCTGGTTTGGGCTTTAGTTTTCAGTAAGATTGTTGTTTCCATACTGGCATGGACTATTAACCTTGTAAGGGCTCAGTGGGTGAACGCATCTGCCTAATAAGGCTAGCCACCTGAGCTAGAGCCCATGTGAGCTGGATGTGGTGGTATGTACACACCTGTAATTCCAGCATGCCAACAGTGAGAAGGGAGGTTGCTGAGAAGTTTCAGACCAGCTAGTGTGAAGTGCAGAGGCAGAAATACAGTAGAGACCTTGCCTCAAATATAAGGTGGGAGACAAAAACCAACTCCCACGAGTTGTCCTCTGACTGCCATAAGAGGGTGCTGTGGCAGAGAGAGAGAGAGAGAGAGAGAGAGAGAGAGAGAGAGAAGGAAGAAAGAGGAAAGAGGGAATTCTATGAGGAACACGATAGATAAGATTGGATTTAAGCACAGCCAGTACACTATACATTATTCCCTTCACACATTGTAAAGAGCCCTATCAATTCAATCAAGTTAAAAAAATGTGCATATCATGCTTATTTGGTTTGGGGACATAGTCCCTTGACTAGAAATGGTACCTAACGAAAACACGTGCCTTCTTTCCAGTATCTGACCCAGCCCCACCTAGGTTTACTTATATCCTGGAGGTCCAGGATAGCACTTACTGCTCATGTTGCAACCTCAAGACTCATATCCACCAGGCTAGGTGACTCCAGCTGCCCCACCCTTCCCATGAAACAATCTGAGCAAAGTTGGGTGTGGTAGAACACACCTGTAACCCCAGCACTCACAATGCTGGGGTAGGAACAGCTGCTTATGTTTTAAGCACTTACAAGACAGAGGCAGATGGCTCTCCAGGAGTTTAAGGTCAGCCTTGTCTACATAGATAGTTGCAGGCCAGCCAGAGCTACATAGCAAGACCCTGCCACAAAACCCACAACAACTTTTAGGAGCTAGGGAGCACTTGAACAAGCTAGCCCTTCAGAATGAAATGTCTTCTCTTCCCTGCCTGACTAGCTTTTAATATATCTCTAAGCATCAACCTAGTGTTTCCTCTCTGAGTCCACACAGTAACCCAGACAGGCATGGCTTATCTGTGCTCTCAGCTCCTCCTTGTCCTGGCAGATCTCCCCAGACATCCCACCTTCTATCACCGTTAGCTCATGTATCCATCTCATCCAGGACTTTGAACTTCTGAGACTGAAAATAGATAACTTCTTACCATCAATGTTCATGTTGCTTTCAAGATAATATAGATCAGTAACTTTGCTTTTAAAAGATTCCTGACTTTCCTTGGTCTTTTTTTTTTTTTCAATCAAGAGATTACATTTCATGTTTAAACATCTCAGGCTACACAAGAATGTTATCTCTTGTTTTGACAGTAACTGTTGGTTTTGCTTCAGCTGAAATGGAGTGTGACTTCACTGGAGTCCTGAAATATTCTGTTAAGGTTGGCTCTGCCCTCTGCAGCACACACAGCTTGTCTTCTAGGCTCCAGCTGGCTCCACTCCACAGCTGCTGCTGTTCTTGGTGGTCATCCCATGGTACCAGAATCTCCAAGACAGTTGTAGCACCTTCACCAGTGGCCTCTCCTGGGATCTCTTTGGTGCCAAGCTTGAGCTGTTCTCCATAACCCCTTCATGCCTTCAAAACCAGTACTACCTGGGTGACTCTTACACTACTAAGTTCGGCTACCAGCATGAGGCACAACCTTGGCCACCTCTGGAAAACAGCTTCTATGTGCTGACCCTGAGGAAATACTTCCCAGAAGACTTCACCTCAATGATGCTGGCTTCTTCTTAATCACAGTTGACTCTCCATCCCCAGCTGACCAGCATCCATTGTCCCAGCAAAACAAAGTGGTTAGTGGTTCTGGCTCCAGCTGACCAGACACCACAGATTCTTCACACAAAGGCCCAGTAGAGGCTTAGTTTCCCTCTGGAACTTTACAAGCCAGGCCTCAACTGTCTACACTACTCTCAACATTCTTATTTTCCAAATTCCTACAGAACAGCTCAATGAGCTCTCAACACTCAATGGCTTTTCTAGCCCAAAGTCCCAATGTCCTTCCACAATCCTCCCAAAAACAACATGGTCAGGTCTGTCACAGCAATCTCAACTTGTCT
Organism: Onychomys torridus; assembly: GCF_903995425.1. NCBI lineage: Eukaryota > Metazoa > Chordata > Mammalia > Rodentia > Cricetidae > Onychomys > Onychomys torridus. Next base: position 81,404,972 of record NC_050449.1, read on the forward strand.
TAGTTAGAGTTACAATTGCTCTAATGAAACACCATGACTAAAAGCAACCTGGGGAAGAAAGGGTTTATTTCACCCACAGTTCCATATAAAAGTCATCATCAAAAGCTGTGAGGGCAGGGACTCACACAGGGAGGGAACCTGGAGGCAAGAGCTCATACAAAGGCCATGGAAGATGCTGCCTACTGGCTTCTTCCTCATGGCTTGCTCAGTCTGATTTTTCTTTTTCTTTGCTTTTGTTTTTGTTTTTGCTGTTTGTTTGTTTGTTTGTTTTTTAAAGACAGGATTTGTCTGTGTATCACAGCCCTGGAACTCACTCTGCAAACCAGGCTGGTCTCAAACTCACAGATATCTACCTGCCTGCCTCCCTAATGCTGTGATTAAAGGTGTGCACCACCACCACCCTTCCAGCCTGATTTCTTATAGAACCCAGGACCAACAGCCTGGGGATGGCACCATCCACAATCAGCTGGATCTTCTCCCATCAATGACAAACTAAGAAAATGCCCTACAACTGGTCTTGTGGAGGCATTCTTCTCAGTTGAGGTTATCCCCTTTAAAATAACTCTAGCTTGTGTCAAGTTGACACAAAATCAGCTAGCACCCCTTTATTTGAATGATAGATCACATCTATGGAGAATTATGCCTGGGGAAGCCTTGAAAAGGGTTAACTCAGTTTCACGGCCCTTGCTGCAGTTGGACTAAAGGACAGAATGCCAAGGACACTCATAGCAGTCTCTCAAAACAGTAGCCATGAGACACATATCAAGGTACAAATAGAACAGGCCCATCTTTAACTGGGAACCACTGCCATACTTCCTCAGATGCGAACACTTCAAAGGGATGGGCTTTAAGGTCTATGACAGAATATTCCTGAGTTGTAAGACTGCCAAGAGTCGTATTCTCGATGTGATCTCATTATACTGCTAGAGCCCTGTGCCCATCAGTCACCTCAGACTGGCTTGCTTATTTGAACATGAGCACTTACTCAGATAGCCAGATGCTATACTTTAGATTTCAACTGTCTACCACTGGGTCAAAGGTTCACATGTTAGATGCTTGCCTTTCACCCTGGTGCCATTGGGATTGCTATGGAGTTTGTGACCCCTAGGAAAAGACCATAGCCTCAATCCAGATCATAATTAGTTACATTTATGGAAACTTCGAGCAGGACAACAATCTCTGAGCCAGACTTAAGATTGCCACCCAAAGGGGAGTGAGAGAAGGATTTTTATTAATTTTTCTAATATTTAAAATTCTCTTTAAATTTTGGGTTTTTTTTCACCTGTTCCTTTTCAAAAGCAAAAACCACAAGACCTTGAATATCTACACAAGCAAGCCAAGAGCTGTTTTGCTCTGCCAAGATTAGGTAGGCAAGACGACCTCAAAATATTCCTTGAATGTCTGAATAAGCAGGTTATAGAAACCAAAAGCAGTTAGTCATCTAGCAAGTAGATAGTCACAGCTACATAGTTTTGGGTGGAGGTCACTGAGTCAGGGTTACTGGGAACCTATCTTCCAGATGGTACCCACAAATGGCTATTGGGGACCAAGATGGATGCCTAGCATAAAATGGAGTTTCTTTAGCCATCACAGAATGGGATAAAAGCTTTAAGAGGTGGTGCCTACTTGCAGCAAGTTGGATCACTGTGGTCATGTCCTTGAAGGGACTACTAGGACCTCACCTGCTGTAGGATATTCTGTATGTCAAATGTGTTGCTCTGATTGGTTAAAGTAAATAAAGTGCTGATTGGCCAGTAGCCAGGCAGGAAGGATAGGTAGGCGGGACAAGAAGGAGGAGAATGGTGGGAAGTGAAGGCTAGGTTGGAGAGAGCTGCCAGCCACTGCCATGACAAGTGAGATGTGAGGTACTGGTAAGCCACGAGCCACGTGGCAAAATATAGATTAATAGAAATGGGCTGAATATAAGAGTAAGAGCTAGACAATGGTAGGCCTGAGCTAATGGCCAAACAGTTTAAATAATATAAACATCTGTGTGTTTATTTTATAAGTGGGTTGTAGGACTAACAGGGCTTGGCACTGGCTAAAATTAGATGCTCAGCTTCCTTTTCTTTAGCTCCTATCATAATATGCTGCCTCACCCCAGGTCTGAAAACAATGAGGCAACTGGCCATTGGTTGACGCCTACAAAGCTGTAGGCCAAAATAAACTTTCTTCTTTTCAATTGGTTAGCTCAAGTCTTTTATTATTCTAACAGAAAGCTGGCTAAAAAATCTGGTCCTGAGACTAGGACTACACTCTAAAGCCAATGCTTACGATATAAAAAATGAGACTAAGCTGGGCGGTGGTGGCGCACGTCTTTAATCCCAGCACTCGGGAGACAGAGCTAGGCGGATCTCTGTGAGTTCTAGGCCGGCCTGGTCTACAGAGCGAGATCCAGGACAGGCACCAAAACTACACAGAGAAACCCTGTCTCAAAAAACAAACAATCAAACAAACAAGTGAGACTATGACCAGATCTCATGCTGGCCTCTCCTTGGCTCCCTGGCCTTGAGGTCACCATCAGATGAATTTAGACAAGACGCAACACCGTCACGTAGAAAATAGGTGAAGTTTGTAGCAAAATAACATGAAACACTTTCCAGGGCAAGGACAGCCAGCAACCACTGGGGCCATTATAGGGGAGACTGTTCTTGGAGGTGAGAGTGGACAGTGGACAGACAGAACACTGTGCAGGAAAGCAACCTCAAGAGTGAGAGTAGAATGGTCCCTTTGGACAGGGTGTTCTCCTGTCTGGGTGATTGACAGCCTCCTGATAAAAATCCCATGAACCTCATGACAGTTCAGGACGTTATGTTCCTACTCAGGGTCAGAGATACAGTTCAGAGCTCATTCTTTTGACCAAAATCATGTGACAGAATAGATTAAGAACAAGTAAAGAAAAAGAAAATGAACTAAATATAGCTGTGGGGTTTTTTGGGGTTTTGTTTGCTTGTTTGTTTGTTTTTGGGGGTTTTGGGGTATTTGGGGGGGGGGAGTTCGAGACAGGGTTTCTCTGTAACTTTGGAGCCTGTCCTGGACTAGCTCTGTACACCAGGCTGGCCTTGAACTCACAGAGATCTGCCTGGCTCTGCCTCCCAGGTGCTGGGATTACAGGTGTGCGCCACCACCGCCTGGTGAGTGTTTCACTAGGGGGAAACCAAGTCTAACAGAGTGTTCCAGCTCCTGCCTTCCTCTTCCATACAGTGTTTCTATGGTTTGAAGCCCAAGGAAGGGCAATTGTTTCCCCCTTCCTTTGCCTATCACTGTTTTTCAGTTCAAAATCACTGTGTTACCAGGATCACAGGGCATGGGGACCTAAGGGAACTGAGGAAGAAAGGTCTGCCCACCACCCCTCACCCCACACCCAGACCCACACCCACCCCACCACACCCCCGTGCCCTCCAAGCCTGTTCATATCTGAATAGCTAACTTAACAAAACCTCCTTCTGGAAAATCAATTTAATAATCACTTTGACTTTGACCTGTTGGTACATAAAGCACAGATTTTTTTCAAATTAGGCCTGTGTCTGAGTCCATGTTTCACCATTGGTGTTGTCTGATCTAAATTTTTCCCAGGGCTCGGCATTCTTGTCTATAAAACGGATTTGTCTAAGAACAGGACATCCTTCCTAAATAGCTCAAAATGGCCTTAAATTCACTGTGTAGCCCAGGCTGGCCTCCAATTTGTAAGCCTCCTCCCTTAACCTTCCTAAGTACTGTGATTGCTAAACCTGAGACACCATGCCTGAAAAACTGGAGCTAGGCTTTCCACACACAGTAAATAGAATAATTTTCCACTGCGTATCATCATTATTATTGAAGCAAGCAAATATTGAGCCTGATTGTCTGGTTTCATCCCAGAACCACTTGAGGCTAATACACATATCTTAGCCTCAGTTTCCCCATAGACACCATCCTCAGAGAAGTTTCTAGGCCACATAGGAATTCAAGAACTGCTGGTTACTAGTTTTCATTCGCTAAGTGTTGGGAGCACACTGAAGCAAGCCTCTGCCTGTCCCTGTCCCACCTGCTCCTCTCCCTTCTCGCCCCTTCCCACAGGGACTGGAGAGCCAACAGTCTCACTCTCTCAAGTTCCTGCTGTCACTCCCAATTAGGTAGAATCCTTTGAATTGCAAAGCCTCTAGTCGAATAATGATCAGTATTAAGCTCATTTAAAAACAAATGGAAATAATTTGAAAACCCAAAGAAGCACAAAATTTCAAACTGCTGGGAGAGAGACAGCCTCTGGCTTCCTTCCCTCTTTAATACTTACTGTCTTCCCTTTTTTTTCCTTTTCTTTGCAGCTTCTAAATTAACAGAGGAAAGCTTAGCTTTCATGTTTATTTAATACCTATTAAGCAATTTGTGCTACTCTGAGCAGCACTAACTATATCCCGGGGCAGGGGTGGGGGGCAGGGGTGGGGGGCAAGGGCGGGGGGGGGGAGGTTTATTCTAATAATTCTGCAAATGTGTCACAGTCACCCGTCTTTCTGTTAGAGGGCTAACATGAGACCCGAGGGCCAAGTTCATTGACTAAATCAGCTCCAGCAAATCCACTGTACCCAGTGATAAAATGGAATATTAGCAGAATTCTTGTGAACACAGGCATGATGAGTGCTAGCTCTTATTTCCATTTAAACTAAGATAAATCAAAGTTCTACTTTGCTATGCACCCACTAAGACATGAATGAACCATTCCCCCATCTCAATAGGAGCACAGCATCCTAGAAGTGGCAACCTCAATCCTCAGTCTGGACTCTTCATCTGCTGTCAATCCAGATTTGAATCATCTCCCAGCTTGATTTGGTCAAACAACAATCAGCCAGGGCATGGCAGGAGGTGAGGAGTGGAGCAGGCAGATGGTAATCCTCGTGTGGGGTGCCATAGCCCCCACGGAGCATGCTTCATGTTCAGTTTTGGACCAGCTGTGTCTGCAGGTCTTTCCCAGGACTGGCCCCATATACTTCTGCATCCTAACACTGTCCATCTCTACCTGTTCCACTTTGAGCCCACCAACTCAGTTCTCTGGGTTTCAATGTTCTGTTCTCCGACTTTGGATAATGAAAACATCCTCATGTGTTTATTTGGGATAAGGATAACATCTGTATAGTTTATGAAGCCACAGAGAGTGGGGATTTTCCTTCCCAAACGCCATGCCCACGTTAAGACACAATCACCCTTCATCTTTCTTTGCCTTCTTTCTTCTCTACCCACTCCTTCTCTAACCATGAATGTGTTTGCCATCCCAAGAGTACAAGTTCCAAGTTCCATGGTATCTTACAAACCTTGTAGGAAAGTGTTTCGATCCCAGCCCATCCTTCAAGTCCTCATTTTACTCTGCTTCCTGTTTCCCTGTTCATCTCGTATAGCTGTTATTTTTGTTCATTCATACATAGACACACTCTGATGGTGGTCCATTTCTGCTTAGTCCCTTCTCTGTCTCTACTTCTAGATACTTGAATTCCTCTGTCTAATGGAGCTACAGTCATACATACTGTTTGCTAGTTGCTCCTAGGTTTCCCTAAAGGCAAACCCTGAGGCAACCCCAGTTGCAGGACTTTGTGGTGAAGGTTCCAGGAAGTGCAGGTGAGGGTGGGACTATTGTGGTGAAGAGTATGGGGTGCTCTGGGTGCCAGTGAGTGCTGCAGAGCTCAGTTCCAGGAGGAGTCCCCAGAATCACCCTGTTCAACTGTCTCAGCAAGGGATGGAGAAGGTTGGAGGATGCACTGACTCCTCCTACATCAACGAAGAGTTGATCTGAAAATTTCTTCCCTAAGGAGCTGCAAACAATGTCTACCCCTGATTCATAAAGTCTCCAAAACAAACCAAAGTACAATTCTACCACAATTCACCCTGAGGAACCAAGGCATTCATTGAATTTATCCACAGAGTATGTGTGGGTGAGGCATCCTGGGTAGGAGTGTGGATGACCCTATGGCAGCTTCACTAGAAGGTCTGCACCCAACATGGATTATAGCTTCCTCATGGGTATATAAGTGGAGCCCCCTTATCCTAACCTTCCCAATCTATATACACCAGCCCCTTCAGAAAGCATCACACACACACACACACACACACACACACACACACACACACACACACACCTGTCTGTGTACAGTTAGGGTAGAATTGTCTATAAATGGCTAGGACAGTGGCTTGGAACTCAGATGAGTTTACAGTATCTCTCCCTACCCTCTTTCTCTGAGGAAATGTCAACAGTCCACAGGCTGGCTCATTATGGAGTCTTTCAAGGAGGTGCAGCTGACCTGACAAAGAGAGATGCTGTTTAACTCTGAGGATGGCACTCTGCAATGGCTGCCCCTAGGATGCCACTCTTCAATGCTTCTGGTAGCCCTGCACATGGCTAGGCTCCCTCTTTAGGTTGCAGAGAAAGAAACAGAGAGCTTAGAGGACATGAAGTAAGAAATAACAGTCTGCACTAGAGCCCTCTGCTGCAGGTCTTCAAGTTGGGCTACCCATCCCATCTGCTACCGAGTTTGGTTTGGTTTTGTTTTGTTTTAAAAGGGGGGTGTGCTAGTGAGACAGAAAGGCATGGTGGCATAGGCCTATTATCCTAGCATCCATGAGTCTGAGGCAGGAAAGTATGTAGCCAGAACCACTGCCTACACTGCAACACAAGGTGTTCTTGAACACAAATTATGATCCTTTTATTGTTTGGTCGTTGGGGACATGGTGGATGTTTGTGTATTGCAGTAAAAGGCAAAAGGGACTGTAAACTGTAAGGGCTGCCCCCAGCCCTACCCAGCCATTCTCCTGTAGTTTTTAGAAGTCATACAGTGACTTATCCAAGGTCAAAGAGTAAGTCAGTGTTCAGCCTGGATAAACAACTTGGAATTTCCCAAGTTTTTCAAAAGCCTGGTGCCCCACCCAACTGCCATTCTGAAGTGCCTCTACCAAGACGGAGCTCCTCCCTATGGGTGCCACAATGGCATGTCTCCAGAGAGACATCATTCTGAGACCCCAGGCAGAGCATAACTCTTCTCAATCCTTCATACCTTCCCCAAGCACCACAGGTGGTTTAAAAAAAAAAAAAAAGAGTAGCAGTTGAATGCCAATGGCTGCCATTTCTAATCAGGCTAAAGAATTCACACAGGAATTTCTGGAGGGCGGTATCAAGCTCCACATCTTACATTTCCCCACATTAACAATAAGATTCACTTAAAATCCACAAAAAAAAATAGGAGTGCATTGGTAAACCAGAGTTGCTTTTTATTTCCTACCAATTCCTGTTCTGTTATTCTAATATCTTAACACCTTAAGTTAGAACAAAGATTCTTGATCATACTCAGAGCCTTTAACGCTTCATTAAAATTTGACAAGCTTAGCAAGGAAGGCAGCCTCTAGCGAGCATGAGCTGTCCTGAGGACTCTATGGATAGTCTCAAAGCAGATGTCTCAACCAAAAATAGCTATCTGTGGGAGTGAGTATTCCAAACCCAAATAAAAATGTCAAAAATTTGCTCAATATTAGACATATAAAATCATTTCTTCCTGAACTTCCTCCCTCCCTATCAACATGTCTCCCTCTTTTCTTCTACCTTCCTTTCCTCTGTCTTGAGTATGGTGCTAAGAAGATTGTTTAACTGAGGTAAATTATGATCTACTACCACTATAATTCACAAATATAAAATGACCTACATAATTCCAAATAGTCTCAGTACCCAAGTTTTACAGCTACCTATAAAGGACAGAACATTCAAAGCCAGCAGACAACCTGGCAGTCTCAGGCAAAACACAGAGGAAAGCTGTGTCTTTCCTTGGCTCCGTTGGTAAGAAACAGAGGTGGGAGGGAAGAGGACCCAAGAATGTTGAGAAAAAATAGAAACACACAGTTGACAAAGACCCTAACACTGTGCAGGTGAAGGTTTGGAACAGTCCGCAGGAAATGTCTCTGGGAGAACTTGAAAACAAGTACGTGGACTGAAGATGGAGTTCAGTGGTAGAACATGTGCTTACAATGTGGATGGCCCTGGGTTAGATTGCTACCACCACCCTCCACCCATAAAAGTTGTGGTCACTGAAAGAAAAGATTGCATTGAACAGACTTGGAGTCTTTATTATTATTATTATTATTATTATTATTATTATTATTATTATTATTAAGAGATTTTTCTATTCATTTTACATATCAACTGCAGATTCCCCTGTCTTCCCTCCTCCCACCCCCCAGTCTCCCCCCCAACCCACCCTTCCATTCCCACCTCCTCCAAGGCAAGGTCTCCCATGGGGAGTCAGCAGAGCCTGGTATATTCAGTTGAGGCAGGTCCAAGCCCCTCCTCCCTTCACCAAGACTGTGCAAAGTCAGACTTGGAGTTGTACATCAGAGGGACATTTCTGCTTAGGAGATAGATAAGAAGTGAGAAGTCACCACCCCTCAACCTATTAATGGCTCAACTACCCATCTAGAGACTCTTCCGAATTCTCAGACAGCCAAAGGAACCCCTCAAGCACCCCCAACCTGTGGAACTTTCAGACTGTTCAAGGCCTGAGGGGAGGGTGGTGGACTCACAGTCTTTCCCAGCCTCTGAAGGAGCAGCTCCTGTGGGCTTCCTCTCCTCACCAACTAGGACCCTAGTGTAAGAGTTTTATTTGTAAAGTTGACAGCGATGGATACACACTAAACGGTTACCTTTATTCCTCATTACACTGTTACCAGCTTCCTTCCTTGGGAGTATCTTCCTACAAGAACTTTCTGTGTGTAGGGGAATGCCCTGTGACTCCTCCTACCTGTAACCCAACTACAATCCTTCCCTTATAAAAGCACTCCAGGCACACACTATTTCACCAGTCAGATGTTTATTATTTGCTGTCAGGCTGCAATGGCCACAGAGAATGCTCTCTAAAACCTTGGCTCCCAACATGGACAACTTTGCAGAGTGTTGACTGATGACCAAGAACCCCCAGAGCCATCTCCTTCATTACTTACTGCACATCTAGCAGCAGATGAAAAGCAGATTGGTGAAGTAAACATGCATGCTGAAGTCAGAGTCACCGTTACTAACAGAGGGGACAGACGGAGGCTCAAGTCCAGGCTCACAGTAGCCCCAAGGCAAGGCCTTGCTCTGCCACTACAGCCCTAGTTTTCCTTGTGCAGCCAATGACCCTCTAATTCTGCCTAGCCCAAACTTCCCATTTACATCACTTTGGATGAGTACTGTATCTTCTGAGCAAGAGCTATGGCATCCTTAGGGAAACTTCCTCTCTGGGCCAGTTTCTTCCAATAGGTACTATGTTGAAGGAAGGAATGCACTAAGTTCGGCATCAGTACTATCTGGGTCAATATAGACCCAGAACTCCCTCTCTCTGTTTTCATAAGAAACCTAGGCACTTAGGCACATTGTAATAATGGTTGTGGGGTAGATGCTGAGTAAGGACCCTGTGAGTGGGAATGTTACCAGTGGTCAGAATCTGGGCTGGGTGTTTCTGGGTTCTTAGCCTCTAATCCAAGAATGGAATTTAAAAACAAAAAACAAAAAACAAAAAAACACGGTTTGCAAACTAGCAAGGGAACTTCACTCAAAACAAAGCTATAGAACAGGTCAAAATACACAGGAGAACAGCAGACCACAAGACTGAAAACACTCAATGACCCTAGATATAAAGACTGAAAGAAGAAAGGGCTGGTTACTAATGGTCATATCTTGGAAGGTTCCCTATTTGACTGATAGATTAGGTTATGTATCCATTTCTCAAGAGTACACGTCTCTTCCTATAATGCATCTGATTTTAATCATGTGTACACACAGTTATACATAGACATAAAGTGGTAAGGAGGGTCTCCACAAAATTTTACTTAGGGGCACAATTTTGCTTTGTTTCACAAAGCTTTGGTTGATCTAAAACCAGTTCAGAGCAGATCAGCCTTTCTGGTCTCCTACTGGGACATAAGGAGAGTGTGATTGAATGGAAACTGTCTAAGTTTGATGGCCATTAATGGGAGGAAAAATCTATCCCATTGTTCAGAGAGGGATGTGTGTTCATCTAGAAACAAGTGGGGTCCCTGTTTTGCTAGCAGATTAGTAGGCACATTATTCAGAATGGGATGTTTATAGTGCATGCAGATAAGATTCTCAGGTTTCCACGTCTGTTACTATTAGGAAACAGGTGTGCATACAGCCCTAACCAAGAGGAGTCCCGGGCTCTAAACTGTTCCCTAGGCTTGCCCGTCTCAGGGACATTTTCACAACATGTCTCCATAATTCGCTTCCTTGAAGACTGAGCCCCAAGTTCAGGCCCCAGTATTGAGAAGGTCCAGTTCTAGCAGCCACACAGCACACACATCAGGAGGGTCACTCCAGCCTATTGTCCAGTACCTGCTTCTACACTGGGGACCAGCCCCTGTCATGCCCACTTCTGTCCAGAATTATAGTGAGTAAAATATCTCCACACAGTTGAATAGCTGAGCAAACATTTGCCACATAGTTGGTGCTTAGCATATGAGTGGAAGATGTAAAAAAGGAAATGAATGGATGAGGAACAGAATGCAGTTGGGTGAGTTGTCAGATAAAGCTGGGGTTCAGGCTGGGTGGAATCACACTTTCTCACAAAAAGCATTGAGATCGGCAAGTCAACACAAGTTATATGTCTCCCAGCAATGTTCCTGAGCTGAGGAAATAAGACTCTATGGCACAGAGGCTCCTCACCAAGTTGGCATGCTTCCTAAGCAAAAGACTAGAGATACCATTTAAGTGAGGTACCAGGAACTGAAGAAGCTTCAGAACAACAACAACAACAACAATAATAATAATAATAATAATAATATCATCAATAATAATAAAACAAAGGTGGATGGACTTCTACAAGAAGGGAGACAGCCAGGGGACTGGATCTCTATCCCTACAAGTCTCCTTGGTACATCATAGATCCCCAGGACCAGTCTTGGGGCAAAGCACAGAGATGTGACTTTGGTCTCAGATTCTCAGCTCTGCAGGGGACACAACCTTCAGTTGGATTTGAGTGAATCACACCCTCAGGAAATAACAGCTGTCTGCCTAGGTCAGTCTCTGGAAAGTCTGAAGAAATGAAGCTGGCCCCCTGGATCTACTCGGCTCTAAACCACACGCAAAGCCTTATGCAAAGCCTTGAAAGAGGAGTACCAGTCATGGCTCACCATGGGCGACAGCGGTGCCAAGGCATCTTTTCAAGCAAGGGGTAACCCTGCCTGATGCAGAGCCCTTGTTCACAAAGTTGACAGCTTCTTATTTTTTACTTCAACAAAGCAATCTTGCAGAATGCTCCTGAGGCAAGTCAGTAAAACTGCAAGGCAGGAGCTCAGCTTTAGGAGGTAGCATACCTGATATCACACTTCCCATTTTAAAAGAAAAAAAAAAGTAGTTATTCAGTGTTTTCATTTATGTGTAGCTGTGTGTGCCTCTACGTGTGAGAAGTCCAGAAAAGGGAAGTGGATCTCTGGAGCTGGAGCCGTGGGCCATTGTGAACTTCCTGTCATGGGTCCCATTCCTAATCACTTAAAATTTAAATATTTAAATTTAAACCATTTAAAATATTTTCTAAAACCTTACATAACAAAGTTTGTCCTTAGTGCACTTGATCCACATAGCAGGAAGTCTGGAGGTTCAGAACACAAGTCTAGGGATAAGGCCAGAGAACAAGGTAGTGCTCTCATGTTCACTGGGTTCGCCCCCGGGGGCCACATGGGTGGGAAATGGAGTGTGCATCACTGGGAGAGCTGAGTTAATGTGGCTGGCAGTGGTTCAGGAAACCTAGATGAGGCCTGTCCGCACTGTGCACATAAGCAACACTCTCCAGCACAGGCTAGGGTTTTTGTTTATCTTCTAAGCTGGAATGAATCCTGAGACCTAAAACCTGTAGGGAGCCAAGTGGAATCACAGTGTGATCTGAAGTAGGTCACATTAACCAGTCACTCCCCTCAGCCTTTTGTTTGCACCAGGCAAAAGAAGTTTGGCAACAAATTCAAGGAAGGGCTCTCAGGAAGCAGAGCATAAGGACGGTTCACTGGGGCTACCCACTCAAGCCAAGGGAATCACAGGTGTCAGCCCCAACAGGGCACAGGAAGCCCTCAAGCCAAGTCCAGGTAGAAACATTCATTTGTTTCTCCTTCCAGGCCACAATCCCAAAAACTTTCATTCCAGACCATTTCCTTTGAATCTGATACAAACACGTGGCTGTGAATTAAAAATAAACAGCGTGTATCTAGTGAACCACTGAAGCTTTGCAGAGAAAACTGGGAAGCCCTTGTTACTGTCAAGGGAGGAACAATACACATCTTTGACTCAAATCGGAAGAAAGGTGAACTAAAAGCCAAGTGATTTAAATCTGAAAACATCCTTTCTAAGGACAGGCTGCTCTTACTACGTTAATGTTTAACATACTTGTGCAAAGTCCAGGGTACGTGGCTAGTGCACCTGAAGGCATTCGTAGCTCCTAAGACCCTTGCAGCCCTACCTTCGGAGACAGCCCCTAGCCACCCTGCTATTTCCTGTCATTCTCTACTTGAACCACCCACTCCCAAACCCCTTTAGTTGCCTCTTCTCTTCTGTGAGAGTGTCTCTTGTGCATCTTCAAGCTATAACAGAAGAAGGGACAGCGCAAAGGACATAAGGACATTTTACATTGACATGGCTACTGCTCCAGGCAAAGTGAGGGTTTGCAAACATATATCTTCTGTATGATACAAGGCTTCATTGGCAGTCAAGCATCTTCTATGTTTAATTACAAGTATGTGCACATCCTTAAGAATGCATCCTTAAGTGCATGCAATTTAGATCTAAAGACTTTTATACTCAGGGGCTAGAGAGATTGATCAGTGGTTAAGACCACATACTGCTCTTCCAGAGGACTTGAGTTCACTTCCCAGCAACCATGTTGGGTAGATCACAATTGCCTATAAATAACTCCACTTGAGGGGGATCTGGTGCCTCAGACCTCCAAGAACATAAGCGTTCACTTGCACATACATACATGTAATTAAAATAATAAAATAAACCTTTAGGGGGTTGGAGAAATGGCTCAATGATTAAGAAAGAATACCAGTTACTCTTCCAGAGAATCCAGGTTCAATTCCCAGGAACCACATGGTGGCTCATAACTGTCTGTTACTAGTTTGTCTATTTTCAGGGTATCTAATGCCTTCTTATGGCCTCCATGGGTACCAGGTACACATGTGGTACACAGACACACATGCAGGCAAAACACCTGTGGTGATTTAATGAGAATGCCCCTCCCCTCGCTTAAAGGCTCATATATTTGGATTCTTGGTCCCCAGTTGGTGGAACTGTTTAGGAAGGATTTGGAGGTGTGGCCATGTTGGAAGAAGTGTGTCACTGGTAATTGACTTGGATGTTTCAAAAAGTCCACACCATTCAGAGTTAGATCTCTATACCTCAAGGTTGTGTCTCAAGACATGAGTACTCCAGCACCATTCTTTCCTGCCTGCAGCCACGATGGTCATAGATTCTCATGCTCTGGAACTGTTAGCAACAAATAAACACCTCCTACTATAAACTGCCTTGGTCGGGTGTTTTATCACAGCAACAGAAGAGTAACTGAGACAGAGCCCTAACATATAGAAGAAAATAATCTTTTTTTTAAAAAGATCTTTATGATCAGACAAAACACCAGAAATAGGAAGAAAACGCTAGGAATAGGTCAGCCAGAACAATGGGTGGTTCCAGATAACACATCAGCCTTAGTCTCTTTGCTCTTATGATCTTCAGCTACAGCAGTGGCATTTCTAGACAAAGATGAAGTGATGATAACTGGTGCTGGACAGAGGAGCCTGAGATTTTTATTATGGCAGCTTGTTATTCTGGGAATATAATGATTGGGTTGAACATAAAGTACGGTCATAACTGATAGCCCTTTATTCCTGGGTGAGTAAGTAGATTATCAAACACCCATGTCAGCATCCTGGAGCACACCCAAATGAGCAATGTTTAGCTGCTGCCACTGTTCAAATGATGCTGTGTTTTGATTGTGGTCAGAAGTTCAAAAACAACTGAGTTAGCAAAGTGTTATAGGTGGAGGCTTGTTCACCTGCTTTCAAACACTGTTGGATGAATCCAGAGGTTCTGGTGTTTTATTTTAGGGGACGTGTGTGTGTGTGTGTGTGTGTGTGTGTGTGTGTGTGTGTGTGTGTGTGTGGTCTGTGTCTATCTGTATTTGTGTCTATCTGTATCTGTGTCTGTGTGTTTATAACAAGTTTTAGCTGATGCTCATGAAGACATTGAATACTTAGAAGTGTGCCACTACCAGAAGGAAATTCTAGCTAATAAAAATGCCACAATAGTAACAGAAGAAAAAAGAAGAGGAGGAGGAAAATGAAGAAGGAGAAGAAGAAGAAACAGATCCCTCATGGGGAAAGCACCAGCTATTCAGCCCTGTTTTAGAAAACATAAAAGATCTCTCACAGCACTGCTGTGATGATGTCTCTGAGAGAGTATGGTTTTGGCAAGCCCAGAAGGGCTCACCTCACATTAGGAGGTTGCGTACTAGCCCAGTGATAAGAACTGTGGCCTTGTTGTTCTCCTCATGAGTTTACAGCTCAACATGTGAACATCTTAAGCATGTCCCTCATCATCTGGAACATTATTACCTCCAGAGAGATGCAGTTGACACTTGTCTAATCTCACTCTGGTTAGAATGCTAATAAAAAGTGGCTATCCAGGGTCTTGCTGTTTATGCTGAATGTTGATTCTAAAATGACAATCTGTTATTGAAAGTCTGAATGTCCCCAAAAACTCTCTCCTCACCGTGTGTGTGTGTGTGTGTGTGTGTGTGTGTGTGTGTCCCAAATTTGGGATCCAAACTGAATGCAAGTGTTGCACTCTTTTGTGTGGTAGACTACATTTATTTCCCCACAAGGTCAAACCCTTTGAAACATCTAATGGCTGCATAACATGCCCTTGTATGGAAGTGTCTTAAGCATTCATCACGGAAGGTCTGTATGTAATGTGTTCATTTATGCATTACCCATTAAGGAACATGGCAAGGTGATGTAAACAAATTGGGACCGGCCCTTTCCCACCCTTGACATGGTTTAACCAGCTCTTTTAGGGATAACTACACCTTCCAGATGCGTTAGGAGGTTTTACTTGTACTGCAAAGCCAACAGGAAGCAGCTCAGTACGAGCACCAACAGCTCCCCTGGCTGCCATGGACTCGGCTCCTCTGCCCATCAAAGGTCCTGTTTGTCCCGGCTGAACTTGCAGTGAACTTGGCAAACGGGGCACTGATAGAACCAGTGGATGGCGGGTAAGGTAGGTAGAGACACTCGTTCTCCCAGCTTCCTGCTTATGGGATGGCCTCCTGCTCCAGCATCTCTCACGATAGCATCTCCAGAAGACTGTGTGGAGCTCACCCTGCTCCCTGTGGATCCAGGCTGTTTCTAGCCCCCTCAGCCTTCCCCGGTGTTTCCCAGTCCCTGCCCACTCCCCTGTATCTAGTGTCTTGATTAAGTGTTATGAGGTTATCCTATTTGGTTTCCTTCCCCAGCACCAAGAGCACAACAGAACCATGAACCACAGCTGATGCTAAACCACAGCAGGACTGGAGGGAGGAGCCTCCTACAAGGAGCCAGTTACCATCTCACGGACCGTTTTTGCTCCTCTTAGTCTTGGATGCAGTAGGAACCAAAGTGGCTAAATTCATCAAAAACACATCATAGCCTGGCCAGCCTAGGAGCGAACAATGTTCTCTTCCTGTGCTGAGGAAGGAGAGAGCACCCTGAGGAATTCTACAGGAGAGGCCTTGGGGCCCAGGCTGAGGGTGAGGAAGACTTTAAGGGCTCAGAGCCTCCAGTCCCTATTCAGCCAGACTACACATTGTCTTCCATTCCTGCTTGACCTGACAACAAAACAGTTCATGCCAACAGCTCTGCATACCTTCATTCATTTGACAAATATTTATCAATAATTTCTGTGTGTTCTAAGTAACTATCTCATTTCTAAGCATGCATTTTACCTTGGTCATGAAACTAAAGATAAAACAAGCAGGCAGGTAGGCAGGCAAGCAGACAGACACACAGACACACACACACGTAGAACCATCATCATCTCTTGCCTGCCGTTAGATGAATCTATAATATTCTATTCATGTCATTCCCAAATCCTAGTAAAATGTGAACATCTTGAACTCTTTCTTCCTCTATTTAAATCTCATTCAGTAGCCTCATACATATTGGCTTGTGTTGTATGTTTTTCCTTAGGACACATGGCACAACACAAAACATCTATTGTGTCCCAGATAGGTAACTGATAACAGAGCAAAATAATGATTACACTGAAGTCCAACTTGGCAATTAAATGAGTTCTTGGTGGTTACTTACAGGAATGGAGGTAAGGGGTTACTCACAGGAATGGAGGTGAGGGCTTACTTACAGGAATGGAGGTGAGAAGTTACTTATAGGAACATGGGCTGCTCCATCACCAAATGGGTGATAGCTCATGGAAGCTAGAACCCTGGAGATCTCCAGAGAACTTGGAGCCCTTACTGCTTATACAACCTTGAAGAAGAAAAGGCTTTGTGCATCTGGTAAACTTGAGGGACTTCCTGAGACTTCTGAGTTGTTTGCTATCTGAGACTAATGAGCCTCAATTTAGAACCTTTTGAGTCGCAGAAAGCTTCTGTTCAGAGGAAATAGCTACACAGCATAGCTCACATGTGTTATTCTGTCCCATTTCATTTTCTCCCTGTCTTGGGAATTTAACACAGATTCCAAGTCTGTTCTCACCTCCTCACCTTGTGGTGAGGCTTAGAAAGAACTCAGAAGAAAAGAGGTAGCCAGATGTGGAAGCACAAGCCTATATTCCCAGCACTCAGGAAATGAAGACAAAAAGATGGGTGCTGTGAGATGTTCTGTATGTCAAATGTGTTGATCTGATTGGTTAAAATAAATAAAGTGCTGATTGGCCAGTAGCCAGACAGGAAAGATAGGGTAGGCAGGACAAGGAGGAGGAGAATTCTGGAAAGTGAAGGCTGGGGCGGGGAGAGACTGCCAGCTGCCGCCATGACAAAAAAGAGATAAATGGGTTTTGTTGGACTAACAGGGCTTGGTGGTACCTAAAGAGAAGCTCTCCAAGTACAGATGGGGCCAAGGTCATTCTTAGCTGCAGATGAGGACTAGCCTGGCTACATAAGACCATCCTTTAAGAGAAAAATGATTAAAGGGAGTATTTAGTAGGGATTTCACATCTGTGTGGTATAATACCACTCCTGTGGGGTTGAAGTCTTCCAGAAATACATGTGACAGGTGGGAGAATATGCCTCTAGCTAGCACAGCTTAACAAGATATGGGGATGGCAGGAAGAGCTGCATCCCTACTCCTATCACCTGGCCCACCAATGCTCACAGTGAATTAGGACAGCTGCTCTACCTAACCATACCTGCTGGACTTATCTGCTTTCCCTCTTACTAGAGCAGACTTTGGCCATCACTATCTGCATGCTGTACTGAGAGCATTTCCAGGAACTTGGAGGTTCTATCAGTACTGAGTGTATAAAGCAGGCAGGAAGCCTCTCATCCCTTCCCATCATCACTGCCATCTGTGGTCCAGGCTGAAAAAATCAGGGAAATGCAGATTTCACAGATAAAACTCAAACCTGACCACACTGCTTTGCTTCTCAGATGTTCCAGATGCTTCCAGACTTACACTGACAATACTGTAAATGTTGAAAAACAAACCTTGCCAGGCAGTGGTGGTGCACACCTTTAACCCCAGCACTCGGGAGGCATAGGCAGGTGGATCTCTGTGAGTTTGAGGCCAGCCTAGTCTACAGAGCAAGATCCAGGACAAGCACCAAAGCTACATAAAGAAACACTGTCTTGAAAAAAAAAAAAAGAAAGAAAGAAAGGAGGGAAGGAGGAAGGGAGGGAGGGAGGGAGGAAAGAAGGAAAGAAAGAGAGAGAGAGAGAAAAAGAAAGAAAGAAAGAAAGAAAGAAAGAAAGAAAGAAAGAAAGAAAGAAAGAAAGAAAGAAAAAGAAACCTTATAACCTGACAAAGGGCAGCGGTTCTTGACTGGCCCCTGCTTGCCCTGCTGGTCTGGTCTCTCACTTCCCCCTCCAGAGCACTGTGTGCTTCCACACATACCCCATGCCCCTCCCAACATGCTCTGCACACAAAGTCCATTCTATACTTATCCTTGTCCTTTCTGATCTCTCGGACCTAGTTGTCCTTTGAGGATTTACTCAGTCCTATCTCTTCTAACAATTCTCCTTTCTCCTTCATCCTCATCAAATTTAGAAATATGCTCCAGGTCTTGGGAGAATCTCTGGAGAGCTCGAAAAGTCAGATGTGATAAATCAGGTACAAAAGCATGGTAGGTTTAGCCACTAAGGGAATCCCTGTTTGAACAATCAGAGCAGTCCTGAGGCAGGGTGACTTCCTCTTTGTGATTGACTTCTATTTCGTATTTACCAGATATTTGCTGCAAAATGGTTTAGTTAACTAAATCCTCACGTATTAGCATGGAGTTTGGAACCTCTCTTAGGTCCTTCATAGAAAGCAGTGCAATCCCTGTCTGGCTCCTAAACTGAGGGCTTAGCTGGGGTTGGTTGTTTGGTGCTGGCAACTTTCTATACATTGGCCTTCAGTCAGAGCATGGGCGTAAGACCAGCTAGACCGCCAGTTAGCATAACGAACAGGCTAGCTCTTGAAGACCAGGGGCCTCTCTTTGCTTTGAGTTCCAAGCTCATCAAGCAGTATTTTTATTCATTCTGATTCTGGAAGCACCTAGCATCCCCAGAGGCCTGGGCATAGATGTAAGAATTCAAGTTAGAAAGCATACTCTACTATAAATAAAGACATTTTCTGGTTTATATATAATCTCTTAGATATAACAGGTCAAGTTTGGGATCCACTAGAAAGCTGGTTTAGGAGTCTACCAAATTGAGAGGCTCATACAACCTTGAGGACTCCACTTACGTTTCTTGGGGGCATGTCAACTGCCCTTCCCAACCTTACTCCTTAACATCATTAAATGTGCTGGCCTGAGCTGCTGGCCTTGAATCCTTTAAATTACCACATTCCTCACTCCTCAGTCTTTCCTTACCTCCCCATTAAAATAAAAAGACAGCAGCTAGGGGAGGAGCCAGACAGAGCAATTCTACCTCAGTCTTTGCATGTTTGGCCTGACAGCAGTTACCTAACATGCTACTACACGGAGAGAAAACGTCAGGTACAGATTAAGTTTCAGTCAATCATCTAACCTAATTATCCAGTCAGATTCATTCTGGAAGCAATATGAAAATGTTTGCAGGGGTTGGAGAATTGACTCAGAGGTTAAGAGCACTGATTGCTCTTCCAGAGGACATGGGTTTGATTCCTAGCACCCGCATGGCAGCTCACAACCATCTGTAATTCTAGGTCCAAAGGATCCAACACCTTCTTGTGGTATTCAGAGATACTACACACATATGATACACATAGATACACCATACATACATATATACACATACACATTTGCATATATATAGGCAAAAACACTAGTACACATAAAATAAAAATTTTAAAATATGTTTGCAAACCAACATATTGGCAACAGCAAATGAATCAAGCAATAAAACTTGTGTGGCCAGATTAGGAAGGTCAATCTCAACTGCAGAGTGTTCTCACTAGGTATGTCCAGAATGCTCATGACAATAAAAAAGCAGACAAAGTTCTATTTCCTTACCTATCATTTGATGAGTTATGAAAGAGTCTGGAAAACAACGATAACAGTTCTGTTTTGTGTCATATTTAAAAATTAAATCAAAGCACTACGTGTACAGAATTCAAGTCGTAAGCGAGACTGAGGACTGATAGCATGATATAGTCACACTCACGTCTCCAGCTTGGACAGTCCAAGTCTGGTGAGTCATGGGCCCCAGAAAAGGCCATGATGATAACTAATACCAGGAAACACTATATCAATCTAGACACTCAGGAGTCTGTTCCACCTCACTCTTTTTTTTTTTTTTTGGCTTTTCGAGACAGGGTTTCTCTGTGTAGCTTTGCGTCTTTCCTGGATCTCGCTCTTGCTCTGTAGACCAGGCTGGCCTCAAACTCACAGAGATTTGCCTGCCTCCCAAGTGCTGGGACTAAAGGCGTGCACCACCACCGCCCAGCTCCACCTCACTCTTTTGCAGCTTGTCCAACTGTGATGCCTCCCTCCTGACAACTGTCCTTCCGCAATATAAGAGAACTACTCTGGCTCCCTGTCCTCCAATAGTGTTCCACCTGGCAGCATCCTGCTCTTTACCATTCTGTAGCATCTAAGGCTGGAAGACCAGACAAAATGCTCTCAAGTACGCACACAAGAAAAAAGAAAAGGATTTTCCCAGAGATGGGAGATGTGTAAGACCGTTTGATGCACAAGTGTGGGCTAGAGTTTGAATCTCCAGCATGTAGAAAGGTGGTTATGGCCACATGTGTGGATGTGATCCCATGCTATGGTGTGCAGAGCCTAGAGGATTGCAGGAACTTGTTGTCTGCCAGTCTAGCTCTGGGAACAATGAAAGACCTTGTCTCGAGGGACTAAGGAGATGCGTTGGAGACAAACCCAAGCTGTATAATGAGTTCTAAGCCGGAAAGGTATATGTGACAAGTCTCTATCTGAAGAAAAAAAAGAAAAGAAATAACTAAAGGTAATAATAAAGCATATAAAGCACTACAGAGAGGGAGGAATCATGAAAAGAACAAAAGACACTTCTCTAATGTTTCAAGTTGGAAGGCCAAGTTCATCATGGAACTCTCGAAAATGGGAAGGAAACAAATGAGCAATAGAAAAGGAGGAGGAGACAGTAAATTCCTGGGACTACTACAGGGACTCAAAGTGTCCTGGGCTGGATGGAGATAGCTCAGCAGGTAATGGTGCCTGATACACAATCCTGACCAACTGAGGTCAGTCCCCAGAACCCACATGGTGAAAGATGAGAACCAACTCCCAAAAGTTGTCCTCTGACTTCCACATGTGCACATGGGAGTACACACACACACACACACACACACACACACACACACACACACCACAGAACACTAATAAACAAACAAAAATTAAAGCACATAATAATTTTGGCACATCTACTAGGTATATTGACTTTTGCCGGAACACACAGGAGAACAGGTGTTTCAGGAAACAGACTCCTGGACACTAAGAATGAGCCAAAAATGCAGTTCACAACATTGCCACTCCAAAGGGCAATAGCAATGTCTTCAGGTTGTCCCCTTGGAGCTATGCTGAGGGTGTTCTGGTTTTCTTTTCTTAAAACATTTTCAGGCTGGGATGTAGCTTGGTTGGTAAAGTGCTTGCCTGGAGTGCATCTTCTGTCTCCAGCACCTCATAAACTAGGTGATGGATGCAGCCTGCAACCCCAGTTTTCCTTGGATGGAAGCAAGAGGATCAGGATTTCAAGATCATCTTCCACTACACAGTGAGTTGTAGGCTAGCCTGTGCTCCTTAAGCCCTTACTAGACAAGCCAGGGGTAGGAGAGGAATGCCACATAGATGGAATCCTTCGGTGTGTAACATTTTGGGTGCAGCATTTTGTACTGGCTAATGTTTTGAAGTCTTTCCAAATCCCTGCTTCTGTCAACAGTCTGTTCCTTGTGGTTTCCATTGTGCACATACCTACAGTTTATCTGCTAACCTACTCAAGGACAGTTGAGCAGCTTCCAGACTTTGACAATTATGAATCGGAGTTTCTATGCACACTTGAGTACAGCTTCTTCTCTTTCATATAAACAAATGGGACAGGAATGTTTAACTTTATGAGAAATTGCCCAAACCATTTTCTGCCCCTAATGTGTAAGCATCCCAGTTGCTCCCACCCTTCCTGGTTTAAGTTTTAGCGATGCTTTCAATGTCAACATTTCCCCTAGGTGTGTAACACCATCTGTTGGTGGCTCAGTTTGTAGTTCCTAACAACTCATGGAGTTGAACACCCTTGTATATAATTATCTCTATCCTGACAGTTCTTTGATTAAATGTCTATAGATAAATTTATGAAGAAATTATATCGTTTCTATGTCAAAGCTTCCAATCCATGAACACATTGTGTCTCTTCACTTTATTTTCATTTGTATTATTTTAATTCTTTTTAAATTGTCACAGTTCTATTTGACAAAGAAAACAACTCACTAGGCAGACCAGGCTGGACTTTATCTCACAGAGATTCACCTGCCTCTGCCTCCTGAGTACTAGGATTAAGCCTAGCAGCCAAAGGTATAGCCTTTCTTGGAGAATATTCTATGTCTACTTAACAGTGTGTACTCTGTTGTCATGTATTTTGTATTGTGCTATTAGGTAGGTACACATTTAGAAATGTTATGTCTTATTGATGAACTGACTTTTTTACCCTTGTTTAATAGATATGTAATGCGCTTTTTCAACCTTGGTCGTTTTCTTTCTTCTGAGGTCTGTTGCCATTAATATAAATCTATCTATCCAGCTCTTCGTTTTTGCTTGGAGTACCTTTTTCCATATTCTAGCTTGAAACCTATTAATAATGTCATTATATTTGAAATAACTTTCTTGCAAATAGTGTATTGTAGTATGTTTCATCTATTTTAACCATGTTAGCTAATGTCTTAAAATGACTTAGTGAAATTATCAATACACTTACACATTCCCTCTGCTGTTGTCTTCTGTTGAACCTCCCTAGTTTTGTTGTTATTGCTGTTGTCTTATCTATTCCCCCCTACTTGTCTTTGGGAGTGTGATCATTTGACCGTCTTTTATCATCCTGTCCCACTTACCATGATCTTGGCAGGATCCCTTTGAGTAACTTCTTTCTTTAGTGGTTGCCCTAGGAATTTAAAATATATACACTGCCATCTTCACAGAATCAGAAATCCTGACGCTCTAAAGTTCCCTTTCTTCTTTCCTCTAAATAGTACATCTATATATGCCCTAAACACCATCAACATCACACTCTTTAACATAGGGTAACAGGCTCTGATGTTAGCCCAAATAATCACCAACTCCATCGCCTTCTCCTATCATGAAGCTCTTCTGGTGTTCTGGTGTTTTCTTCTATCTGAAAATTCCCTGTAAATATTCTGTTAAAATAGGTAGAGGGGATGAACTAAGGATGTTATTGTTTTAATGCCATTGTTGAAAGCTATTTTAGGTATGGAATTCTGTAGCTTTGTATGGGTGAGTTTTCATGTTCAAGTGTGTGCAGTGAACATGGGGTTTATGCATGCAAAGACCAGAAGTCAACCTTGAGTGTTGTTCCTCAGAAGTCAACAACCTTTCTTGAGACAGGGTCTCTCCCTGGTACCTGTACCTCACTAATTAGGCTAGATTGACTGGGGAGCAAGCCCCAAGCATCCTCCTGGGTTTGCTTCCCCATTGCTGGGATTATTATACACACATGCCACCCCAGCTGTTTTTTTCCATGTATGCTGGGGACCAAACTGAGGTCCTCATATTTGTATGACAAGAACTGTATCAACCCAACAGTTCTTTCTTGTTTGCACTTGCAAACAGCATGCTTTTCCTGTTTACCTGTGTGGTGGCCACAAGAGGGTCAGTCACCAGTGTGCTGTCCTTCAGACAGTTTCACTGTAGCTGTTTAAAAGCTTTTCTCTGCAGTGTTCCAGAACTTTGCACGTGCTGTGGTTGAGGGGCATCTCTTTGACTTGGTCCTATTTAGACTTTGCTCCACTTGGACACAAACATGGCCCCTCAGAACAGGTGGAGTTTCAGCCGCCACTTCTCCAAATCATTTCCTAGCCCTGCTTTCTTCCTTCTCGCCTTATGAAAACTCTCCTGACAAAAATGTCACACATTTTCCGTTGTTCATGGGTCCCTGAAGTCCTGTCTGGGTTCTGGTTTTACTGTTTTCTTCTTGCTAACCGACTGAGTAATGTTTTTCATTTCGGTTGGTTCTGTCTCCCCGTCCTCGCTGTTCTGTGGCCAAGTCTTTCAGCGTGTTTTTAACTTTGGGTTGTTTTTCTGCTCTGAAGTTTCCGCTTGCTCATCTTCAGGGTTTCTATTTATGTTCTAGCTTTGAGAAGTGCTCATGGCTGCTCCTTTGAAC
Organism: Onychomys torridus; assembly: GCF_903995425.1. Lineage (NCBI taxonomy): Eukaryota > Metazoa > Chordata > Mammalia > Rodentia > Cricetidae > Onychomys > Onychomys torridus. The sequence goes on from NC_050449.1 coordinate 81,428,992, forward strand.
ATTTTTATGACATCCAGGCCTCACTCTAACATCTGCATCATCTTGTCATTAGCTTCATTGATGGTCTTTTCCCACAAGTTAAGAATATCATGTTCTTTGTATGCTGAAAAATTCTGGACTGTGTCTCAGATATTTTGTGTGTTAATTCATGAGAATCTGGGCTTTCTTCTGAGATCTATGTTTGGTTATTTGTTTGTTTGTTTGTTTGTTTTGAATTCTTTTGACAGCAATTTACTCTGTAGCCTGGGCTAGCCTGGAGTTCATGATTCTCCTGCCTCATCCTTCTAAGCACTGGGATCACAGATGTATGCCATAACACCCAGTTTATCTCGGCCATCATAATCTTTGAAATATAATGTGAAATAGATAGCTCAAGCACAGGTTCTAGCTCAGACCAGGCATTCCTAAACAGCCATACAAAGGTGATGGATCTGTCTCCCAAGTTCTGCCTTCCCCAGAACTTTGTGGTTCCCTGGTTTCCCTGGAGAGACAAGTCAGAGAGGCCATCTTGCTCAAGGCACCATGAATGCTTGGAGTCAGTACCCCTTGGTGACAGATCAAGGCAAAGTGGGTATGTAAGGCTGGAACAGCTATTAATGCAAAGACAGTCCTGAGCTCCAGAATCCCCGTGAAACAGGCCCGGTCTCCTGTTTAACCCTTCCTTGGCTCATTCCTACCTGTTCTACCCATCCAACCCCACCCCTAGATATCAATAGCAGCTTCCTTGGTGAAGGTTCGAACCAGACTTTTATAGAGTTTGCTTCTGGGTCTAAATGTGGTGTCCTCTTGTGACAGAAACTAGTTATGAGAGGAAATGGACAGGTGAAAGTGTTATAAGAAAACTTGTTCAGGCTGGAGAGGCGGCTCAGAGGTGAAGAGCACTGACTGTTCTTCCGGAGGTCCTGAGTTCAATTCCCAGCAACCACATGGTGGCTCACAACCATCTGTAATGAGATCTGGCACCCTCTTCTGGCCTGCAGAGATACATGCAGACAGAACACTGTATACATAATAAATAAATAAATCATTAAAAGAAAGAAAGAAAGAAAGAAAGAAAGAAAGAAAGAAAGAAAGAAAGAAAGAAAGAAAGAAAAGAAAACTTGTTCTAGGGTCTTCTGGGAAACTTTCCTGGCTATCAAGAAAACCACAGGTAGGGTGGTTTCTTAGAAACTAACCCCAAACAGGGACTCCTGTAGCTCCAATTGTTAACAATGCATCTATTTTGAAACTAAGAACATCCATCCTCAGACCAAGTTTTACTCTGTGGTTGGCAAAAAACCTGAGATGGAAAGAACTCAAGTCTTGACCAGCTGAGTTCCCACCAGCACAGCCCAGGTCACACTCTGCCTCTACCAGCCAATCATTTCTTTGCTATTCAAGGCAGCTTGAGAGTTTCTTTCTTGTCTCTTTGTCCCTTCGAGCCACTCTGGTTGATATGGATGCTCATCTAGCCGGGCTTCCTTTCCTCCACTGTTTCTAGGAGCTCATCAACATTGGAAAGAGCTTGAAGGAACTGGGGAGATTCTCAGAGAGTAAAGAAGCACTTGCCACCAAGCCTGACAACCTGAGTTTGACTCCTGGGACCTTCACAGAAGGAGAGAACCAGTTCCCACAAGTTGACCCCTGACCTTATATATATATAAATTTGGGAAACTTAGGATTTTTTATTTTCATTTCATACGTATGAGTGGTGTGTGTGTGTGTGTGTGTGTGTGTGTGTGTGTGTGTGTGTGTGTAGCACACCAGAAGAAGGCATCAGGTTCCCCTTGTACTAGAGTTATGATGTTTATAAGCCACGATGTGAATGCTGGAAACTGAACCCAAGTGCTCTTAACCACTGAGCCATCTTTATGGTGCCCATGCTTTTTGTTTTTTAAAAGCTTGGATAGTTCACAATCTAGATGATTGGTCAAAAACTGAATTGTAAGTGCAGGCAGCTAATGGAAAATTTTTGTCCTTCCTTCCATTTTTCCTTTCTTCCCTTCTTTCTTTTTCTCTTTCTTTCATGAGTAATAATGACTTAAAAAAAAAATCCATCCATTTGCCTGCAAACCTCACGATGTCATTGTTTTTCTCTGCTGAGTAGTACTCTATTGTGTATATGTACCATATTTTCTTTATCCATTCTTCAGTTGAAGGGCATCTAGGTTGTTTCCAGGCTCTGGCTATTACAAACAATGCTGATATGAACATAGCTGAGCAAATGCCCTTGTGGTATGATTGAGCATTCCTTGGGTATATGCCCAAGAGTGCTACAGCTGGGTCTTGAGAAAGATGGACTCCCAATTTTCTAAGGAAGCGCTGTATTGATTTCCAAAGTGTCTGTACAAGCTTGCATTCCCACCATCAGTGGAGGAGAGTTCCCCTTGCTCCACATCCTCTCCAGCATAAGCTGTCTTCTGTGTTTTTGATCTTAGCCATTCTGACAGGTGTAAGGTGGTATCTCAGAGTCGTTTTGACTTGCATTTCCTGGATAACTAGGGATGTTGCACAGGGACAAATAGCCAAACTAATGGAAACACATGAATTATGAACCAAAAGCTGTGGGGCCCCCAACTGGATCAGGCCCTCTGGATAAGTGAGACAATTGATTAGCTTGAACTGTTTGGGAGGCATCCAGGCTGTGTGACCTGAACCTGTCCTTAGTGCATGAGCTGGCTGTTTGGAACCTTGGGCTTACACAGGGACATTTTGCTCAGCCTAGAAGGAAGAGACTGCACCTTCCTGTACTGAATCCACCAGGTTGAATTGAATCCCCAGGGGAGTCTTGGCCCTGGAGGAGATGGGGATGGAGGGGAGGGGCTGGGGGGAAGGTGGGGGCGGGGGCGGGAGAGGGGAGTACAGGGGAACCCATGGCTGATGTATAAAATTAAAACACAAATATAATAAAGAAAAAAAGGGGGAAAAAGAAAGGAAGAAAGAAAGAAGGAAGGAAAGACAGAAAGAAGGAAGGAAGGAAAGAAAGAAAGAAAGAAAGAAAGAAAGAAAGAAAGAAAGAAAATAATAGAATAAAGAAAAGACGAAATTTGAGTAAAACACATTAAGATTACAAAAGAAACCTAAGACCATATCAACAGGGCTGAGAAAATTTACCTTAAATTCTATTTTTAAGCTCAAAGTACAGTGTAAGTCATGGGTTTGATATATAATTGGTACTTCTGAAAACGCCCCCTGTAATAATCAGGTGAAGTCAGACAGCTGACGGTTGCTAGGATATTTATATGCTTTTGGAGGAAGAAGAGAGACTTCCACCACACTACCAGAAAAGGAAAATGCCTGCAACACGGAGCATATTTCCAAATGTGATTCAGGGCACAGCTTAAAGAACAAAGAGTCCACTGTAAGAAAGCATTGTGTGGGAGGCATGGAGGTTCCTGTGCTCACAGATAAGCACTACGGGACCAGGAATGTTAAATACACAGGGTTGTCTCTTCAAAGGGAAGAATCCACAACCTATTATCTACCCAGAAGGCTGTGAACAGATGTGCTTAATAGCCTGGTGATCTTTGCACTATGTGGTGGTGACCACACCAGGTCCTCTCCCAGCAGACCCTTGTCATGAGCCGGTAAATCGATAAAACATATCTTTATGGGAGATGTTACATGTACTGCACAAAGTTTCAATATAGTGACATCATAAGCTTTATTGTGCACACAGGGGCTGGAGAGATGGCTCAGCCGTTAAAGGCTAGGCTCACAACCAAAAATATTGTGTACACAGGATTGAGTTAGCACTGGGAAAATTTTCACCAAGTTGTGCTGTGCTTAAATATGCCTAAAATAAACTGCTGAGGGTCAGACTCCTGAAGTTTGAGCCAACACATGCTACTTAGTTGTGTTGAACTGTACTGCCTTCTTGCCTCCTGTGGATCATTACTCTGCTGACCATAGTGGTCACTGTGACTCCCACAGAGTTCCGAACCCTACACACTGTATCTTAATGAAGATTCTGAAGGTCACAAAAGTGTGATTTCATTAAGTCAGAAAGGAAAGAGTTTTCAATAAATAATAAGTTCTGTCCTTTCATAGAGAAAAAAAGAGCATGTTATCCAGGCCTTAGGATGGACAGATAGACCATAGAACATACTGTACTGTGTGTAACTAAGTGTCTCTTACGTCTGTACAGAGGATAAATGCTCTCTTCTTCCCCAGCATCTGAGCATCTCAGACCTGATTCCTTGAGCTTCCAAACACAAAATTCATGGATTCTATTATAGCCAATGACAGGAGACAAAATGCAGGGTTAGAAGTATGATGCAAGCCTTAATCCCAGATGCGCCTGCCAGCAAGGTGGGTGGTGTTGTGAAAATTGCTTCTCATAGATCATTGGAGGAATGAAAATAGCTAGTATCTAGACAAGTGTGATGGTGCATGCACTTGGGAGGCTGAGCAGAGGAACCATGAGTTCAGTTCCAGACTAGTTCAGACTAGACAGTCAAAGGAAGGAAGAGAAAGAGAGATGGAAGGGGAGAGAAGGAGAAAGGAGAAGGAAGGCGTTGTCTAAATAGTGCTGGGATGGCTTATATCAATGATAACTCATTTTTCATTTTTCAGCTACCCCACCCATCCAACATTGCACAACTCAACATTCTAACTCAATTTATTGCTAACAGGGTCTGTCTATCATAGGGCAGCTGGAGAATGTGGAGGTTTCCTCTTAGATACCCAAAGCAGAAAGAACAAACTATCCTTTCCTAAATCTGCTATCAATCTCCTTGTTGACTTCTGATGACTTGACAGTGATCCCATTGCACCAATGCAAAAGAAGAGTGAAGCAAACACCAGTGTTTTCTTTCTTCTTTGCATTTCAGAAATTACCTCAGAGACAGTGACTAGTAAGCATAGGGTAAGGTGGGGGTGACTAGGAACTGGATGTGCATGAAGTCTTTCCAAGGCATGTAGTAGGGTTTGTCTTCACATGTGTACAAAGCTCTGTTCCTGTTCTTCAAGCACTTACTCCAAACATTGAGCATCCAAGCCAACTCCATGCATGACTCACAAGACCAGAGAAAGATGTGCTGGCTCTGAAACACAACCCAACAAGGACCCAGTAGCAGAAATCCATGACAAGCTTTTGAAGACATCTACCTGCATGTTTCAAGGATCCCACGAGCAAGAAGAAAAGAAAAAGACAATTACTAGTTTTAAATACTAACATTCAAGGATTAGCAAATTGCATTACATTGTTAAATGAATGGTATAAATACAATATCTCGAACAAGATTAGAAATACATGTATGGTATATTCTAACAATCTCAATCTCAATAATAATAATTTGTATACAATATAAAACAATCCAATTGAATGTAAAGTATTTAAAACTAGTAATTGTCTTTTTCTTTTCTTTTTTTTAACAAAACTCTTTAATAAAATTTATAAAAAATGTATCTTAGAACAGTTTCAATTGCTTACCTTTCCACTCCCCACAAAATACAAAATTATCAGCACCCATACACATATACACAGAAGGGGAAGAGGAGCTAAAGACTACAACCAGCAAGACAAACACCTTGACTTTATTGGCATTCCTTACACGATTTAGGGAGTTGGTCCTTGACTTTGAATATTACTGCATTAATGTTCCTTACAGGTAAAAATGACACTGTGCTTGCTAAATAGGATGGTAAAGATGTCTTTTTATAGAAGGAATGCATTATTTGGGATCATATAGGGTATAGTGTCATGAGGCTGATAAGAATTAGGAACAAGTAGACAGTCAGGGTTTCAAACCCAAGGAAAACACACTATCTATATGTATGATGGAACCAGCAGTCAGCTCCCAAAGCACCAAAGATTTCACAAGGAAGTTGATGCTGCAAGCTGAGGTATTAAAATCCAAAATTTTCTGACTCATCAAGCTATAGACTAACCACCAACCTCTGTTGTTGTTGTTGTTGTTGTTTTTAACTTCTTGTTCCTTGCCAAAGTCAGGAAGGACTTTTTAGCAGCTCCTCCCCTTCACCTGACTCATCAACCAATCAGAATTCACCACATGCAATCAAATTAACCAATCAGATTCACCCCTGCTAGATGCATAATTTACATATAAGTGGGATCAAATTTGTCTATTCCTAGGATATCAAAATCCCTGCTTGGCAACCCATTTCCAAATCCTTCCTGATGCTGCTGAAAGCCACCATTTTACTTTCCAATAATGCCTTCTCATGCACCCTTCTTCTGTTGTCCTTGCTCAGCATTCTTTGAGATCATGAAGCAACGAACGCAATTCCAACTCAGAAAATGGGCAACAATGCTATCCATCACACTATTTTCAAATGCCTTAGGAAGGAGTAGCCTGTGTGTCTATATGTGCTGGGGGTAGGATCAGGTAATGCTAAGAGCAGATACATTTAGGAAGGTGGCATATAGGTGTAAATTATTCTCCCAGCTTGCTACTTTGTTTTGTTTTTCAATTTCCCTAGAGTTTCCTTTTGCTTTATGTAACAAAGGTATATACACCAGCAGGCTTGGTCAGAAAGCTGGTGCATTCTCAGGTTGAGACCCTGTGGATATTTCCCTTGCCCGTGTTACTTCTTCTGAGTCTCCTACCAAAACCTATTATTGAACTTACAAAGACCAATCATATAACTTAATTGCTAAGAAAAGGCTCAGGAGGGTATTATTTTGTTCCACATCTGCAGAAGAAAAGTTGAAGCACACTTATTAGCTAACTCACCAGCAACCTGTACAGGAGCCATGTTGATCTTCTACTGAGCTCTTCTTGAGTCCCTCCAAGCAGATCTCTGTATCCACCTACCAGCTTCTGTATTTTTTACTCCCAGTGGCTCTAGCCTGCCACCCTCTTCAGAGGGCTAACTTTGGATTGCAGAAGACACTTCACCCAGACTCCAAACTCAGAGAAGGTGTGCCCAAGTGTGCAGGACTTACAACCTCAGTAACTCATAGCAAGGGCTGCCCCATGCACCTCAGGAGGCCAAGAATTCCGTCCATGTCAGTTCAGTCGCAGAAAAGAAATTCTCCCTTATTCCCAAAATCAAACCACTTCCCTCCTCAACATCCCAATAATCCACACACATGCTTAATGTTTCATCCCACATCCGCTCGGTTGCTATGTGTGAGCTGTGCTTCTAACCAAACATTCATAATGATGGGTTTCTGTTGTTTTCTGCTCCTGCAAGCACCCCATGTGTAAAGCCCTGTTGCAACACCCAGTTCTTTGCTCATTTCTCTCTGTGTCACATGTAACATGCTAGATACACACCACGTGTGCATTTACAATACTGTTGTTTTTTGTTGTTTTTTTTTTTTTTACACATAATTTGGTTGGAAGGAGCCTTCAAGTTTGTTCAAAATTATATTTAGTGACAGGAAGCTTGCCCTTTGGCAATATATCTGGGTCTGTATTGTGACCACCTGAGCTATCCCTTGAGAGAAATATGTGTGATCATGGTGTCTGAACTTCATACACTCTCTTGTCATTGACCAGGGGGGTCTTGTACAACCTTCTCAAATCATGGTTTAATTCCAGAACTAACCATTGGCTGAATAACTATCTACTCTAGGATAAGTATGATTAATTTTTAGAAAGTGATCATCAAAATCTGTAATAACCGGTACAGGACAGAGGGCACCAGCTAAGCAGAGACAGTGGGTGTAGACAGAGGGTAGGCTGAAGCACAGCCCAGAATGCTCACACTTGTAATGCCAGTCATGCCATTTGCTGTGGGTTCTGAGGCAGTCTGGGGAATCCCTTGGCAAGAGAGAAGCTCTCAGATGGAGCTTGTGGCAGCTGCCATCTGCCATCTGCCATTGGTCCAGAAGTATTTCATACTTGGCAATCACTACAGCTACACTGTAAGCCAAGGGACCCTCAGTTCTGGTTGTATTTTAATGGCAGGATTGATCATTTTTAAAATACTTACTGCAAAACTGTATTAGAGAGAGAGAATAAAAAGGAATGAATGAGTGAATGCAAATAGAGCATAAAAGACTACATGTGTCATTCTCCCTCTCCTCCTGCCCCGCTCCCCGCTGCTCCCCGCTCCTCCCCGCTCCCTCTTTCTCTGAAAAGCAGATGAAGCCTCAATTCATAGGAACAAGAATCTGTGGTCAACCTCTGACTTCCTGACTTTAGAACTTCATCCCCTAAGCTGCGTTTAAGAACTTTTAATGAAAAGGCTCTCGCAGTGTTTTCCACTGGTGAGCTTCCCGCCCAGGGTTGCCAGGAGCTGAGCTCAGGAAAATGTGAGGCATTGCTCGTCAAGCAGAGGGGAAACTGGCCAAATCAGGGAGGAGAGCACCAAAGACAAACAATAATATTATTCAGTAGAACTCTCTCCCTGGGGCTTCCATTCCAGGATATCCAGAAAAGTCCCTGTCTAAGGTCAGCAGAACTTAGGTGACCAACACCATTGGTTTGACCCCTTACTCGGTCGCTGCCAAAAACAAGAAACCATGGTGTGACCAACAGGAAAAGGTGTTCACTTTGGAAGACAGTCTTAGTCTTGTTTCCCAATTAGAATTAATGAGGAACTTTATTGTGTACTTGTGAGTAATTCATGGGCAATTTAACCAGAGGATGATCTCTATAGACTTAAGACGGACATACTGTTTCAAACTCCAGAAACTTTCAGAAACCCAGTCCCCACAGAACACAATCCCAGACAAGCATGGTACTCAGAAACTCTGAAAGAATGAAAACACCAACTTCTGTGACTTAGCATTACTGGAGTTTTTTAAAGGCGAAGGCCTGGGATCCTCTAGCCTTAACAACCTAGTTAGGCCATCTGTCCCCAATATGACAGGTAAAGAGACAAGTAAAAATGGCAAGGGATTTATTCGTTATGGCCACATTTGAAAGAACCAATAGAAAGGTCTAGTGCTAGCCCAGTCTGACTCCAGGGTACTTATGACAGAATGTAGAGAAGAAAAAGCTATGCATAACTAAGTAGTCCTGGTTGAGGTGGGGTCCCGCTCATCATCAGCCAATCACTTTCTCAGCTCCAGTCTATCCAGTAAATTGTCAGAACTGTGGAATTCTCTGCCTGAGAGACCAACCCCTCAGCCCTACCCTTTCCCCCTAAGGAATGAGATTCCTGAAGAAATTCCAGTTCTGAGGGACAGTCATTTCAATACTCAGACAGGTAAAGGGAGTGGCCCAATTGTCTCTAGACTCTCTTCCACAAGGATGGCTACATTGGTCCATTTGGGCTTGTATCACAAAAACGCCTCTGGTTGGGTGTTTCATGGACAACAGAAATTGGTTGTTCACTGTTCAGTGGGCTCTGAAGTCCAAGCTCAAGTTGCCAGCAGATTCAATGTCTGGGAAGGCTTTTCTTCCATTTGATAGACAGCACCTTTTTGATGTACCCTCACATGTTAGGAAGGGTGAAGCTACTCCCTATCCCTCTTTCTTATAAAAAGGATGTTCTGCTAATACATACTGCTTATCCTAGTATTTTAATATAGCAAAATATTAATAAATTCAATAAACCTCCCAACTTGCAATTTGAAGAATTAGTAGTACCCACAAAAAGAAATTTCCCAAGTATTTGTATGTAATGTATGACACGTGTACATGGGTCATCACACAAGCATACATATGTTGAGGCCAGAGGACGATGTCAGTGTCCAGCTCTATTATCCTCTGCCTTATTCTCTTGAGACAGGATGACTCACTGAACCTATAGACTATATAATGAGTAAAATTCTTTTGTTGTTGTTGTTTTGTTTTGTTTTTTTGAGACAGGATCTCTCTGTAGTTTTGTTGCCTATCCTAGATCTCACTCTGTAGACCAGGCTGGCCTTGAACTAATGAGTAAAATTCTAAATGTCATCAAAATCTATTTGATACAGTCAATGTCTTACTTGACTGGAAAGAGCTTGAAAAATCAGCACAGGAAGCTAGTCCCAGGCTCAGCAATGTTTATTTGTTTTGCCTCAGGAAACATCAATGTCTTATCTACGGGTTCCCAGTCTTAACAGGGCCACCTGCTCTGGAAAGTCTTTTTCTGAGCATCCAAGGTTACAGTGATGGCTTCCTGAATTCTGATAGGGCTTTCTGTCTGTGCTGGGTATGCCTGCGTGCAGTCACCCCTATAGGCTTGCTTTTCTAGCTAAGGGAGAAGGTGACTGAAGACAAAGACATGCCATATTGATCTTGGCATTCTCCAAAGAACCCATATGATAATGGAGTGTTTAAAGCTAACATGGTTCCCAGATAGGCCAGGGGAAAGAAAATGGAGAGAAAGATGGAAGACACAGAGAGAAGACAAGTAAAGAGGATGGAGAAGGGCTGCATGTGGTTGGATTTAGATGCCTATTCAAGGGTCCATCTGAGGGCATCTGTAGTACATGAGACTAATACAGAACAAAGCAATTCTCTGATTTAAGGAACTTCCAAGATAACTCACCTAAATTACACACCTGTAATTACAGCACTTGGGCTACATAGTGACATGCAGACTAGCTAGAGCTATCTGGCAAGCAGACAGTTCAATTAATTCATTTTCATTAAAATTAAAACCGAACAGCCTAATGAACACCTAGAGGATAGAAACTTTAAGGAGTTAAATTAATTAAAATCTGCTCTCAGAATGTCTCAAATATGTATGGACAAGGCACTGTCAATTCCTCACACATGTTAACCAAGAACTTTCTCCACCAAGCTTCACTGGTGTGAGAGTACACTTTCAACCAGGGTGCTGGTTGTCAAAATCAATATTTTGTTCTGAGATAAACTAGAGTTTCTCACCTTTGCTAAACATGCTCCTAATCCTCCATGTGATTAAACTGACTTGGAGCAATAACCTGAAAACATTGAGAGAGTGTGGCTGTGGTCAATTTCCCCCTTCATGCCTTCTTAATCTGGAATCCCTGCTGCCTGTAATCCTCAGAGTTGTTAGTGTCACTCACTCACACACACACACACAACAATAAATAGATAGATAGATAGATAGATAGATAGATAGATAGATAGATAGATAGATGAATAAATAAATAAGTAGAAGGAGGGAGGGAAGAAGAGGGGAAGAGAGGGAAGGAGGAAGGGCAACAAGACAGTGTAGAACAGCTAACGTGCTTGCAAAGTTTCTAGACACAAGACAACTTCCCGGAAAAGGAACTTGGCCAGACACAGGATGAAGGGAATACAGTTCCATAAACTGATCCTATAATGCCCCAATCCTGAGGTAACATGACTTGTCTTAGTCTGTGTAACTCCTCTGTGCCCACCAGGCAGCTGTTCTCTCTTATCCTCCCTTTGCTGTGGTTACCTGGGGTCGCTGGGCTGTGAGAAGAGAATACACTTCTAGTTTCTTTCTGTTCATGCACAGTTGGCACCACTTGCCTGAACTCAAACCTGAGCCTGACAGAAAGACACAGACAAAAACAATGTTATTACACGTGATCCTGCCATTCTGTGAGGGTGTAATCATGTCCACAGAGTTCAGAGAGCCCAAATCCCTGGCTCCTGATGAGTACCCTAGCAATAGAAGAGAGGGGGATGTGGAGGAAAGGATGACATCAGAGTATGGCCAGGAGTCAGCCCCAGCTGTACTCCTGTGTAAGAGAAGTGGCAGTTTACACTCACCTTGGTGCCTTCTAAAGCTTAGATTCTGACAAAAGAATCAGCCCACTTAGGAGGAGCAGTAGTAATAGTCACATGTGATTCCAGGGGCAGTGTGATGGATAGTTGCATGTCAACTTCACACAAGTTAAAGTCATTAAGAGAAGGGAGCCTCAATAAGATGGGGTTGTAGGCAAACCTGTGGAGCATTTCCCTAATTAGTGAGTGATGTGGGAGAGCCCAGCCCATTGTGGATGGGGTTACCCCTGAGCAGGTGATCCTGGGTTCTATAAGAAAGTTCCCCCACAGCTTCTGCATCAGCTCTGGGTTCCCGCTCTGTTTGAGTTCCTGACCAGAGTTCCTTCAATTGGACTATGATGTGGAAGTGTAAGCCAAATAAACCCCTTCCTCCCCAAATTGCTCTGTTCAGGGTGTAGTCTAAGACAGGCACTTAGCACTAAATTAGATGTTATTGTTTAAAATATGATATTCTTTAGGGTTTGGGGACCTTAAATGGTTCTTGATGAATATGCAGATTGCAACTCAATTAGTCTGGGGTAAAGCCTGAGAATCTGCGTTTGACACCAACTCCCCAGACAGGTGAGTGTAGCTGGTTTGAGACCATACTTTTTGAGCATTAGTATTAGTGTTATTTACAAATGTGTGTCTTTGTGTGGGTATCATTACACACAAGTGCAGGTGTCCATGGAGTACAGAAGGTTCTGGACTTAGAGCTGGAGTTAGAGGCATCTGTGACTTGGGTATAAGAACCAAACTTGACTCCTCTGTGAGAACAGTAAACATTCCTGCACGTGTTGTTCCAGCCCCCGAGGCTGTAATTTCAAGCAAGCTCTGAGCTACATGGATAAAGGCGTGTGACTCTGAAAGAACATGGCCTACTCCAGGAAGCAGTCAGCGGACTTAGTGCCAAACAGGAACAGGCTGTAACAAAAGCTTTAAACCACACCATCCTGAACGATTGGGAAGAGGGGCAGAAATCGGTCCTCCATTGGTGCCAAATAAAGAGTTCAACCAATCCTAAAAATAAAAATCATGTAAACATTATCTGTTAATCAATATGATAAAATTGCTAGAGTATAAAATAAAGCCACAAATACATAACATTTTAAATGACAAAGTAAAAATATCGAACAACAGTCAAATAACTTTACTTCCTTACAAATAAGTTTGAAAAGCCAGACAAAATTCACTCGTGTAAAAAGGATATATACCACTAAATTAAGACATAAGAAAGACAACTTGTAACTATGAAAAAATATTTTTAAAGTTGTGTAGACCCAAATATATCTCCCAAACTCAAGAACTAGAGAGTATTACAGGTGAGGTCTTTGGAATCTTCAAAGAATTCATATTTAAGTGTTTATTAAACTTTCCAAAAAAGGAATGAAAACTTCCAGTGATTTGCACAAAACCACCTAAACACTGACTCCAAAACTTCCCAGAAGGTGAATTTAGGAGCAATAGGAAGCTACATCCCAATTTTACTTCTAAACCTTGATACAAGAATCCTCAAACTATAGTGATAAGAAATAAACAGTCTTTTTAAAGACCTATAACAAAGGAGCTAGAGAAATTGTTCAGCAGCTAAGAGCACTTGCTCTTGCAAACAACCTGGGTTTGGCTCCCAGCATCCACATGGTGGCTCACAACTATCTATAACTCCAGTTCCAGGAGATCTGATGCTGCCTTCTGACCTCTTCAGGCATCAGGCACACATGTGGTACACATACACGTATATGTAGGTAAACCCCTTACACACATAAAATGAATAAATCTTTTTTTTAAGCCCCATAACAAAAGTAATCCAGTCTTGGAATTTACCTTTGGTTTAATATCAACAAACTATCACACTCCAGGAGCAAAGGAGAAAACAATCTAATTACCTGAATAGATAATTTTTTAAAAGCATCTGTAAAGCACAACTTCAAAGCTGGCTGTCAAGCCCAGTGTCATGAACACACCTATCATCCCAGCACTTGAGATGTGAAAGCAAGGAGACTATGAATTTAAAGCCAGTCTGGGTGATATAGAAAGACCCTGTCTCCATCATCATCATCATCATCATCATCATCATCATCACCATCATCATCATCATCACCATCATCATCACCATCATCCAGGTGCTGGAGAGGTGGCTCAGGGGTTAAGAGCACACACTGCTCCTGCAGAGCATTCCAATTCAGTTTCCATCATTCTCACAGGGTGACTGACAAACACCTGTAACTCCAGTTTCAAGGACTCTGACACCTCTGGCTTCCATGTGTTCCTTCAAGCAGCTGGTACACATAAACTCACACAGACATACGTGTACACACACACACACACACACACACACACACACACACACACACATACATTTTAAAATTAAATTTTAAAAAACCACCACCAACAAAAACCCACAAAAAATTGACAGTCTTACAAATCCTAACTCCTTAAAAGAAAAACAATTCAGTTGTTCAAATGAAGCTACAGTCATCGAAGCATTGATAATGGCATTAGGACTAGACATTGTTCAATGAATGGAATTGGGAGTCTAGAAATAAACCCAAATATTTAAGGTCAATTGATTTCAATAAGTCTCAAGATAACTCAATGGGAAAAGGAAGATTCTTCACCGCATGATGCTAATACAACCAGATATCCACAGGCTACAGAGTGAGTTCCAGGACCAGGCACAAAGCTACACAGAGAAACCCTGTCTCGAAAAAAAAATCTCAGAAGAAAATATAAAAACAAACCTGGCAATGTCTTCTTAGCCACACCACCACCTTACAATATTTAAAATGTTTTGCTTGAAAGACCCCATCAAGAACATGAACAGAGAACCAGGTGGGGTGTCACACTCCCACAGTCCCCAGACTCAGCAGTCAGAGGAAAGATGATCAAGAGTTTAAAATCAGCACCAAGTGGTATAACAAAAGAACTTGTCTCAAGACAACCAAAAAAATAAAAACATAATCCACAGAAGAGAAAATATTTGCAAACCATATGTCTTAGAGGGTATTCACATGCAGAAATAATTCAATTTTAAAATAGGGGAGGGATCTGAATATTCTCCATGGTCAATAAGCACAAGGAGCGATAGGTCAGAATCACAAGGCACTGGGTACAAGTCATCATTTGCAAACCACTTCATACTTGAAAGAGATTTGAAAAATAATGTGGCAATTCCTCATAGTGATAAGCCCAGATTGCTACATGACCCAGTAATCCTATAGAACTGAAAGCACATGTCCACACAAAGACCTCCCCTGGCTTGTTCCTAGCAGCATTATTTGAAATAACCAAGAATTTTCCAAATGGGGAGTGGTTGCCTCTGGGAGTGTTTGGTGTCATGATAAAGCTGTGGGTGGGACTGATTTTGCAGTGTTATATGGCTCTGTTGCTATACTAAAAAGCAATTTGGCTATACACTTAAAAAGGAAGGGTTTTTTTTTTTTGCGGTTTGTGAGTACCATCTCAGTGAGGTTGTTACTTAAAAGCAGATCTTCTAGTGAGTGCTGGGTGACATTCCTGTGTCCTTTTAAGGCCTGAGTTGATGGGCAAAATGGAAATATCGCTCTCTGGAGACAGAGCTGGGACAGAGCTGAGACAATAAAACCAGGTTAATCTTATCTTAGTGATTCTCATGAAAATGGGATTATTTCTGACCCACTTTAAAGCTTGCCAGCCTGAATGCCTCTCAGCTGAGGAAGTCCCAGTCTCTTCAGTTCTGTAGAAACCAGCAGGTGGTTAGAGAAGTTGTCCGAAGACATGGTAAACTAAAGGATGTGATGATTTCTTTGCCTACCAACTGTGGGGTCTTAAACAACCCATGGAAGCTCAGGTCTTCAGTTTCCCTGAAGCAGAAATATCAGCTCTTAGCTTATAGGGTGTTGAGATGATTAGTTGAGATGTAACTAGTACATAGTACTAGGTCTTAAATACAAATAACTGATGGGTGTTGGCTGCCCTTGAAGAGCTGAAAATGTGATTCTGCAAAAGAAAGGGAGGAACAGAGGCATACTATCTGATCCTTTAATGGGAGTGAAGAGAATGGTTGACTCCCTTCCCACAAAAATGTTTCTTGTTCTCAGAGACTGCCTATCACTATTTCTGACCTACCTGGTCAATACTCTAAGGACTGGGTGTCAGCTCACCCTCCTCTCCACTGTCCTTGAAGGAAGCCAGCTCTCTGCCCTTCAGGGGATAATTGCATCACAAACCTGATTTGCAAGTTTTCAAGAGTTAATTCTTTACGCTAGTTCTTCTCATACAAGCTAAGGAAGGGTCTTGCTCAAGATCTCAAAACCATGCCTCTTCTAATCTTATGCTGGCTTCCAAATAAATGAGATGAAAATGTTTTCCGTATTGAGTTGCCAGAGGTTAGCAAACCACACAGATCAGGATATGCGACATTAGGTGAAGTGTTTTCTCTCCATACCTTTGAAAAGACTACTGTGACAATTGAACAACGAGAGGGAAGTGTGACCATAAGGCTTGCCTCATCTCACATTTCCTACAGTTTAAAATATGTAGCCAGACATAGTGACACACACACCTGTAATCCTCAGCTTGAAGCAAGAAGATCTTGACTTTTAAGGCTGGTCTAGGTTACACAATAAGGCCTTGTCTCAAGGAACAAGAAAACAAAAAAGAAAAACAACAAAAAAAGATTTGCTGTATAAACACATAAACATACCAAATATACAGATGTTTGCAAAATGGCTCAACAGTTAAGAGTGAGTACTTGTCGGGAGGCAGAGGCAGGCAGATCTCTGTGAGTTTGAGGCCAGCCTGGTCTACAAAGCGAGTTCTAGGACAGCCTCCAAAGCTACTCAGGGAAACCCTGTCTTGAAAATTAAAATCCAAAACAAAACAGAAAAAAAGAGTGAGTACTAACTAGTCTTGCAGAGAACCTGGGTTCAGGCCCTAATTCAGGTCCCACTAAACAAGTCAGAGAGCTCACAATTGCCTCCAACTCCAACTCCAGGGGATCTGATGTCATCTTCTTCCTACCTGCATGTTTTCAAACACACACACACACACACACACACACACACACACACACACACACACACGGTAGGGTGTTACAGAGCAAACATCTTCGTCTACAGAGGACAACTCGAGTATTGATAATTATTACTATAATGAATGTTAACAAATACCAGAGACACTGTGAAGACTCCTACAGCCTAACAATGTCTACCCCAGGGAACTCTTCCTTTAGACTCTAAAGTTTAGAAGGCAAGGAAGTGGCTCAAAGGTAAAGGCAACTTGCAACTCCTGTGTATGAAGGAGCAGTCCAGAGGCAGAGGGCAGTGCCTTTGGGGACTGCAGCCACATGGTGACCTCTGTCCAAAGCAAGAGGACTGTCATTTTTCTAACACGGTTTTGAGGCAGCCTACCCTACACATTTCTTTTTCAATGAATATTGAATCTATTACAAACAGTTGTATATTTGATGTCAGAGTTCTGTGGCCCATGCCTGTAATCCCAGCACTCAGGAGGCAGAGGCAGGATCAGGAATGGCAATCCCCAGCTGCATAGCAAGTTTGAGGCTAGCCTGAGCTATATTGAAACTGTCTTGAAAAATAAAAATAGGCATCATGGCCCATCTGCATTCTTAGGTTAGATAGTAAAGTACCCCATGGTTCTCTAATATCCCAACCTCATGAGGAAAGGTTTAAAAGTCTCTAATTGCTACTGTAGAGCTGGCTAGAAACATCTCTTTGTCAATTGCATGATAGATTGGAAACACATCATTGAAGAGTTGGAGAAGTCAAGGTTCACCTTTAATTTCATCTGGCTGAAATGACAGGCCATCTCTGTAAAGTAGCCCACATCTTTTTTAGTAGATCCTGCCATCAAAGCAAAATCTTATTTTTTCTTAGTCATTTTTAGAAATTACAAATAATATCAATGGTAACATAAAAAGGAAGAAAAGAAGAGAGAGGAGAGAGATGGGGATGGGGGAAGGGCAGAGACAGAAATGGGGAGAGACAGAGAAAGGAGTGTGGAGGAGAGAGAGGGAGACAGACAAACAGGACAGAGAGGAGGAAGGGGGAGAAACAGAGACAGAGACAGAGACTGGAAATCCTTTGGGGTCCAGGCACTGATGGGACTCTGGGAGGCCCTACTGAGCATCTTGAAATGCTGTTCTTTGGTGAGCTACTGGGACTTATCTTTCCTGGCTGCAGCACAGACAAGCACTGGCAGACTCCCAGCTGTGCCCTGAGAAAGTCTTTCCACAGCCAGAGAGAGGCACCAGCTTATCAGAGGCAGACCTCTGACCCACTGGTAGCAATCCAGAACCTCAGCACAGCTCTGAGGTTTAGGACCCAAAGGCCAGTGAGTGCCTGGAATTATTTTTCTAAGTAAAATTTTATTTTACTTTTTTTTTTTTTAAAGGGGGAGGTTTTAGTTGGCTTACCTGCCAGTTGTTTGAAATTGCATGCATAAAATAAACTTTATTAAAAATTTTTTAGTTGCTAGTCAGAAATAGTGTGCCCTCTTGGGTAATATTAAGATTAAAAGAAGGGTAGGGAGCTGGCACTCTTTTAAACTTTTTTTTCTTTGTATCCTCTAAATATTCATTTCTTTTATTTATAATTACAACATTTCTCCCTTCTCTCCCCTCCAGCCCTCCCACATACCCCTCTTCACTGTCTTTCAAATTATGGCCTCTTTCTTCATTAATTGTTGTTACACAGAGGACCAGGGAGTTTGCTGTGAGATTGTGTCTCCTAGGAATGTCAGAATCCATAGTCTCCCATCATGACTGCCTACACATGAGCTGAACAAGGACAATAACAGGAAAGTCCACGACATTTTGTGGCCTCTCATGGAATCTGCATCCACCCCCACCTCCAAGGCTTCACCTTCACGGACAGGGGATTCATCTTACACATTGGTGTCACGCTTCAACACCCTCTCTGCCTCAGGCCTTGCCAGCCTGAGCCTCCTTGGTTCCCTCTCCATGCCTGCTCATTTCTCAGTCCTGGAGAAGCCTGGCTTCCAAGACTCAGTCCCACTCCAGGCCATCTCCAGACAATGGACAAAGATCCATTCCTGATTCCTTGAGGTTTTTCATAGCCTCAGCCATGCTGTACCTCAGGCGGCTTCTGCCTCAAACTTTTCAAAGGGGGCTTTTCACAGCAATGTTAGACTTCTGGCAAAGGTGAGTGGAGGTTAGAGAAAGCAGCCCACACTCTCTGTACAGAGGACCACTTCCTATCGGCATGTCCACCCCACCTCACACAGACAGCTTCCAGCTATCGACATCAATGTCCCAGGATGTGACATACTTCTGGCTGCTTTTCCTCTGCCTCCATGCTGGGAAGTGAGGTGGACCCTCATGTTCTGGGTGTCTTTTTTTGAAGTGTCTATCAGATCTTTTGAATAAAGTTGTTTTTTCTACCCTTAAGTGTTAAGGGTCCTTCGTATATTTTGAGTACGGGATCTTTAAAAACGTCTTTTATAAATATTTTCTCCTTAGTCTGAGACTCATCTGTTCAGTCTGTTAGCAACGTATCTTTTAAGATAGAAGTTCCCATTTTCATGAAGTCCAGCTACAATGGACTGAGCCTTTCATTACCACATCCCTGGTCGTGTCTAGATGCTCTGCCGTTATCTTCTACAAGCTATGGTTTTGCATTCTACATTTAGGTCTGCCTCCCATTTTGAGTTACTTTAGTAAAGAACACAGCATCGGCCGGGCGGTAGTGATGCACACCTGTAATCCCAGCACTTGGGAGGCAGAGGCAGGTGGACCTCTGTGAGTTCGAGGCCAGCCTGGTCTACAAAGCGACTTTCAAGACAGCCTCCAAAGCTACAGAGAAACCCTGTCTCGAAAACAAAAGAAAAAAAAAAAAAAAGAAGAAGAACACAGCATCTGGGCTGGGTTTTGCTTGTGAGCAAGCATCTAGTTGCTTCAATGAAATCTACCCCTTTTTTGGGGGGGGGGGTTCAAGACAGGGTTTCTCTATCGCTTTGGAGCCTGTCCTGGAAGTCACTTTGTAGACCAGGCTGGCCTCGAACTCACAGAGATCCACCTGCCTTTGCCTCCCCAAGTGCTGGGATTACAGGCATGCGCCACCACCACCCGACTGAAATCTACCTTTTCTGGGTTGTTTGCCTTTGTCCCTTTGTAAAAGTCAGACAGATGTTCTTTGACTCATGATAAGGTGACTGATAAGGCCATTGTAAATTTTAGAAACGCACCTAATATACCCAATCTACCAAATATCACAGCTTAGCAGTTTAGCTCACTGTTCAGCATCCCCTGTGAACCCCCACGACCTCATCAGAAGCCACATCTTGCCACAACTATCCAGGACCTTGAAAAAGTATACTGCATGAGGATACAGTAGGAAAATATCAAAATTTAAAGGATAGACTCTCCTGAATGAATGGGCACTGCCTTCTCATCACTATAAAATTGAAAAGTTTAAGTAAGTCAGGAACCATCTACATATTTCTAGGCCTGTCTCTGGGCTAATTATTCCATTCTGTTGACCTGTTTATTCTTTTGCCTATATCGTGCTTTCCTTATTAGTGTGACTGTCTTAGTTCATTTTTGTTACCATGACATAATACCTCAGACAATTTGATTTATAAAGCAGAGAAAGTTAACTAGGTCACAATTCTGGAGAGTTAAGAGCATGATATTATCATCTACATGGACTTGGTGACTGTTTAATGGTGAGTAGCATCACAATTCTAGGAGTACACAAGGAAGATTCAGGAGAGGTATCAGGTTTGCTTACAGCAACCCTTTTGTTGTAGGATATTTTGTTTGTGTTCTGACAAATAAAGCTTACCTGAAGATCAGAGGACAGAGCTAGCCATGAATTAACCACAGAGGCCAGGCAGTGGTGGCACACACCTTTAATCTAGCACTTGGGAGGAGGAAGCAGGAAGGTCAGGCATTCAAGTCTACCCTGGGCTACACAAGATTGAACCAGTCTAAAAGAGAAACAGCCAAGTGGTAGTGGTGCATGCCTTTGATCCCAGCACAAGGGAAGTAGAGACAGGAATATATAAGGTGTGTAGAAATAGGATCTTGCCCCAC
Source organism: Onychomys torridus (assembly GCF_903995425.1). NCBI lineage: Eukaryota > Metazoa > Chordata > Mammalia > Rodentia > Cricetidae > Onychomys > Onychomys torridus. Next base: position 81,449,593 of record NC_050449.1, read on the forward strand.
GCCCTGATTCCTAGAGGTAAGAAGTGACTGCGGCGGCTCCTTTGCTTCTCTGATCTTTCAGCTTTCACCCTAATATCTGATTCTGGGTTTTTTTTTAAAGATGTATTTATTTATTATATATACAGCATATATGACTGCAGGCCAGAAGAGGACATCAGATCTCATTACAGATGGTTGTGAGCCACCATGTGGTTACTGGGAATTGAACTCAGGACCTCTGGAAGAGCAGTCAGTGCTCTTAACCTCTGAGCCATCTCCCCAGCCCCTGATTCTGGGTATTTATTCATTAAGACTAACTGGGTTTTCACTTCAGCCTTCTCAGCACAACAACGGTGCATCCCAATAATCCCACCTACTTGTGAGACAATAAAGGAAGACTGCAAGACTCAAAATTTTGAAAAAAATGAAAGAAAGAGAGAGAGAGAGAAAGATTGAAAGAGAGAGAGACAGAGGGAGGGAGGGAGGAAGGAAAAAAGGAAGGAGACAAGGAAGGAAGAAAAATTATGGAGTTCCTAGGTTCAGTATCCAGTAGAAAAAAAAAAGTATTAATTTAATGATCACTGGGACTAACCCAACCCCCCAAGACCCAGTTCCACAAGGCATCCACTGGTGAGCCTAGAGTCTCCGTGTGCTAATTGCTTTGTGCTACCTGCCCCATCTGTTATCAACTCTACCTCAACCCTGTTACACTCAAGACCAAGCTTCCAGCACATGGACTTCTAAGGGAAAAGCCACATTCAAACCAAAGAAATAGCTGTATAGTAAGCTTGGGGAGAGTACCGGCTTCTTTTTTTTTTTTTTTTTTTTTTTTAGCTTTGATAAAGTTTTAGTTGTTTTTGGTTTTGTTGAGGTAAGTAACTACTATGACCCAACCCCCCAGCTGATCTCATGATCCTCTTGCCTCAACTTCCCAAGTACTAGGATAACAAGTATATAGGAATCAGTCCTCTGATTTTGTTGTTCTAATTCAACATTGACTTGTCTGTTGCCTCTCTGTATAACTTTAGAATTAATTTATCAATGTCCAAAAAAGTAACATAAGTAGGGATTTTTACTAGAATTATACTGAATCTGTAGAACAAGTTGAGAAAAATTGACACCCTGGAAATATTGTCTCCCTGTCCATAAATATGAGTGTGCTAGCTAGTCATATGTCAACTTGACACACAAGCTAGAGTTATCTGAAAGGAGGGAACCTCAATTGAGAAGATGCCTCCATAAGATGTAGCAGTAAGGCATTTTCTTAATTAATGGTTGGTAGAGGAGGGCCCAATTCCCTGTAGATAGTTCTATCCCTGGGCTGGTGGTCCTGGGTTCTGTAAGAAAGCAAGCTGAGCAAGCCAGAGGGAAGCAAGCCAGTAAGCAGCTCCCCTCCATGGCATCTGCATCAGCTCCTGCCTCCAGGTTCCTGCTCTGTTGAGTTCCTGTCCTAATTTCCTTCAGTGATGAACAACAATATGGAAGTGTAAGCCAAATAAACCCTTTCCTCCATGTCTTAGTTAGGAGGAAACTCCTAACTAAGTCTCTCCATATTGCTGTGCAGAGACACTATTACCATGGCAACACTTATAAAGGAAAGCATTTCACTGAGGCTGGCTTACAGTTTCAGAGGTTCCATCCACTATTATCATGGTGGGACATGGTGGTGTGCAGGCAGACATGGTGCTGGAGAAGGAGAGTCCTATATCTTTATGAAGGCAACAAGAAGTGAACTGTGTGTCACAATGAGCATAGCTTGAACAAAGGAGCTCTCAAAACCCGCCCCCACAGTGACACAGTACCTCTAACGAGGCCACACCTCCTAAAAGTACCACTTCCTATGAAAATTACATCCAAACTACCACACTCCCCAACTTGCTCTTTGGTCGTGATGTTTTTGTCACAGCAATAGAAACCCTAACTAAGACAATGGGATAGCTTCTTTTTCTTTTTTTTTTATTTTTTTAATTGAAAATAGATTCTTTTCTCATACAATACATCCCAACCACAGTTTCCCCTCCTTCTACTCATCCTAGCTCCCCCCACCTCTCTTTTCCCTCAGATCCACTCCCCTTCCATTCCCCTTCAGAAAAGAGCAGGCCTCCAAGAGACAACAACCAAACACGACAAAACAAGATACAATAAGGCAAAAACTCTCAGGTAGACGCTGGGCAAGGCAACCCAATAGGAGGAAAAGAGTCCTAAGAGCAGGCAAAAGAGTCAGAAACACACCCTTTCCCACTCTTAGGAGTCCTACAAAAGCACAAGCTAACAGCCATAACATACATGCAGAGGACCTGGTGCAGACCCATGCAGGTCCCATGCTTGCTGCTTCAATCTCTGGGAGCCCATGTGAACCCTCCTTAGTTGATCTGGTGACCATGTTCTGTTGTTGTTGTTGTTTGTTTTTTACTTTTTTTGGGGCCCACCACCCAGCTCCCAAATAAATTACACATGGAGGCTTATTCTTAGTTATAAATGCCCAGATTTAGCTTGGCTTGTTTCTTGTCAGCTTTCCTTAACTAATCATCCTGTCCATTTTTGTCTCTGGGCTTTTCCTGTTCTCTTACTCCTGAAATCTTTCTCTTACTCTGTGGCTGGCTGTGTAGCTGGGTGGCTGGCCCCTGGAGTCCTCCTCCTCCTCCCGCTACTCTTCCTTCTTCCCAGATTTCTCCTTCTATTTATTCTCTCTGTCTGCCAGCCCTGCTGCCATGCCAGCCCTGCCTATCCTTTCCCCTGCCTTGCTATTGGCCGTTCAGCTCTTTATTAGACCACCAGGTGTTTTAGATAGGCAAAGTAACACAGCTTCACAGAGTTAAACAAATGCAACATAAACAAAAGCAACCCATCTTAAAATAATATTCTGCAACAATGTTTCCCAGGACAGCTTCTTACTTAGTCCATTCTTTAATTTCTTTCATCATTATTTTGTGCTTTTCTTCATGCAAGTCTTAAATTTATATGTAAGGATTTCATTTTGCGAAAGTGCTAATGTAAATGATATTGGGGTTTTTTTTATTTCAAAATCTACCTATTCATTGATGGTATATGGAAAAGTGATTGATCTTTGCATATTAACTTTATATCCTATAAGTCTGCAACAATTATTCTTTGTGAAAGGTGTGTTTTTAAAAATTGTTTCAAGCCGGGCGGTGGTGGCACACACCTTTAATCCCAGCACTCGGGAGGCAGAGACAGGCGGATCTCTGTGAGTTCGAGGCCAACCTGGTCTCCAAAGTGAGTTCCAGGAAAGGTGCAAAGCTACACAGAGAAACCTTGTCTCAAACAAAACAAAAAAAAAAAAAAATTGTTTCAAAAAATACTTGTTTCATATTTTCTACATAATCAGCCCATCTATTAACAAAACAGTTTTACTTCTTTATTCCCAGTAAGTATGCCTTTGTGTCTTTTTCTTGTGTCATTAAATTAACTGGGCCTTGTAGCAACTTTGAAACTTTTTCTTTCTTGTTTCTGTGAAAAAATTATATATTCCTTTAGTGAACACTATTACAGGCTTCATTATGACATTTTCTTATATACCTTGCTCTTATTCTCCTTACCACAGACAAATGCACGCATGCATGCACAAACACTACCCAACTCTGAAAACAGAGAGAGATATTTTAGCTGTTTTGAAGTTGTGTCTCACTGTAGCTGAGACTTGCTTCAAATTCAAAATCCCCCTGCCTTGGTCTTTGAGTACTGGGATAACAGGTGAATGTCATCATACCAGTTCAATCCTTTTAACTTCTAAATGCTGGAGTTTATGTGTACCTAATAAGGAAAAAACTTAGGAATCTTTTTCAGTTTTAATGTCTAAATAACAATATCTGGTAGACTTTTGAAATGTTCTGGATGTTTTTCAGGTTTTTCTTTCAAAAAAAAAAATCGAGAGAATCTGCATCAAGGGATAAGGTAGAAAAATAATCAAAAAGAATCCTGGCATCAACCCCAGGCCTCTACATGCACTTGCACACTTTTCACATATATACATGAAAAGAAAAAAAACTGACACTATGAAAACCTTCCAAAATACTAAAAAAAAATTAATAATAATAGAAGGAAATCTTCTTAATCTTATAAAGGTAAATACAAGTACCCATATAAAACATTACACTTCACAGTGAAAATAATTAATACTTCCCACCTAATCTTGAGGACAACATAATGAGACCTGCTATCAATCACTTCTAGTCAATGTATTGTAGAAGAAATAATTGCCTATCCTACATTGTTTACAGGACATAAAAAGCATAAAATAAAGAACACTGGTAAACTATGTTGAAAACAACCTGTCTTAGTCAATTGCTATAACAAAATACCAGAGACTGGTTAATTTATAAAGAACAAAATTTTATTTCTCATAATCCTGGAAGATGGAGAACCCACTCAAGGCATTGGCAGGTTTGGTATTGGATAAGGGTGCAGTCTCTGCTTCTAAGATAGTACCTATTACCCTATAGAAGAGAGGAACATACGGAAGAAGAGACTAAAAGACGAGAAGAGGGCAAAACATCCTTCATCATGCTACTTCATTCATGACAGTGGAGTTCACATGACCCGAACAATTCCTCAAGGCCTACATATCAATGCAGTTGTCATTGGCAGTTATATTGGTAACACATGCAGTTGGAGGGACATCTCCCTTCCACCACACTAACCAAAGACCAGTTCGTTGATATTTAGACAAAACATGGCTAGAGTCGAAGTTTAAAGAAAGTGGTGGTGTCTTTTAAGCCCTGGATCACACCTACTAGGTGAGTACTCTACCTCTGAGCTCCACCCACAGCCCAAATGTGGTGTTCCTTGAGAAAAGTCCATCCACATCAACTCTGCAAATCAATCCATTCACAGTACACTGTGCAGATTGCAGTTGTCAACACTTCCCGCCTTGCTGAGGAAGAAGCATCACAAGAACTGGCTAACCAATCTGCCCTGTGTGTGGCCATAGTCTAGCTAACTCATAGTTTAAGGCAAGCATCTGCTGCATTTGCACACTAGCCTTTCCCAAACGAGAATGGCTCACTTTGCCAGTAAGAGAAATGTGTTACTGTTTACACTAACAAAGAATATGTGTCCAATCATGTCATAAATGTATATCACGAGTGTTCAAAATGTTCTAATAATGGAACTTCACTCTACTTTCCTTTGTAATCAGATTCGTTTCACTTTATTCATTTAAAGCAGTATTCTGAAAGAGCTTCCTCAGACTTCATCACACTGCCAAAAGGAACATTTCATGGAAAACCTTCAAAACCTCTGAGCTGGAAGCGAGTATGGGTGCAGAAACCAGCAAAGCCCGACAGCTCACAGTTTGCCTGAGAAGGCACTTAGAACAACTGAGCCTTTGGCCACAGCAGCTGTATGCCCTCCAAAGGTTGCAGCCAGCTCAGGCAATCTCACAAGCTTCTTTGTGCTCTGAGTTTCCCATCGCAGCGTTCAGAAGACTACCTGCTGCTGCTTGTTTTAGTACAAATGACCTAATCTGTAATTAGGCCACGATTCTACCTACACTCTGGTGTTCCTAACAGGGCAAAATCCACCTTTTTTCTTTTTTTAAAATCCTTGTTGTCTTTTCATGGAAATCTGTGATCTGTTATCTAAGTTTGTCGTCTTTGGAGCTGGGGGGATTGCTTAGTGGGTAAAGTGCTTGAACACAAGAATCTGAGATCTGATCACCAGGACCCATGTTAAAGTCATCTGGGGTGACCAGCACATCATGAGGTTTCACTGGCCAGCCTGTCTAGGTTAAACAGTGAGCTCCAAGTTCAGTGAGAGACCCTGCCTCAAAAACGAAGGTAGAGAGTAATAGAAGACAATGAACATTGACCCCTGGCCTCCAGACAGGCATGCACAGGCAAGCACTCACAGGCACACACACAAATTGTATCATCTGTATTAAATTAAAGCTATACTCATTAAATTAAAACCTTTAGTTTTAACATTACATGTGTTATTCCTTAGTATGCAAATGAGACTTTGCTGAATCAGATAATAGTTTTCAAGTACAGAAAGAAGACTCAGGCAGATGCAGGAGAGTGGTAGAGAGCTTGCCTAGTGTGCATGAGGGTCTGTGTTCAATCCCCCAGTGTTAATAATTAAAACATAAATCTAAGAAATAAATCACAGGGCAAAGAGCCAGGATATGTCTATAATAGCAGCTGAGAAGTGGAAGAAAGAGGACCAAGAGTTCAAGGTTATCTTCAGCTATACAGTGAGCCTGAGGCCAACCTGGACTAACAGAACACTTGGACTCAAAAAACAAACAAACAAACAAACAAACAAACAAACAAAAATTCTAGAGCTAAAATTTTTGTGTTATTATCAATGTAATGGTTGTTGATACTATCAATTCATGATTCACTTTATTAACATTCTGTCCATTAGTTGGTTAAGTCTAACTGATCCCAATAAGCAATAAGTCAAGCTATGAGTTGTAGGTTGAGCCACTGGCCATGGAGAAATCAACCGGGAATATTTTGCTTACTTGACGTGGGAAATCTGTGACCTGCAGTCTTTCATGCACATAGCTTAACTCATCTGCAACACTCTCTGCTCTCTGAGGTTCCCTCACAGCCTCTAAAGAATACTACAGGTGAGGGTTGTGATTGTTGTCCTCAATCTGTATGCATGGCTTGGAGGGAAGACAAAGGACATTTTAAAATACTTGGCAAAAGAAAAGACCACATTAAAGTGAAATTGTGGGACCAGTCTGGGAATTTAAAGAAGAGACCGTCACTGCAGTCTGGGCCAGGACATTAATTTCCTGTTGACTTGAAGGAGAGTATAAGGCAGCCTGGGGCTTGACTTGAGGCAGGCAAGAGTAGGTTGGAGAGAAGGAAGGACTCCAGGGAGGTCCATGAAAGGTAAAGCTGGCCGGGTAGGGTGAAACTTTTAAAGGCCGGGTCAGCAAGCTTGAACTTGATATAATAAATAAACAAAGGTCATTTTAGATCTGCATGCAAACACATGGTTTGCGGATGGCATGGTTGCAGACACCTGGTAGCCCCAGGTCAGGAATTTCAGAAAGTATTATGGTGGCCTAGTTTCAAACATATAGGTGGCTGGTGAAATGGTTCATCAGTAGAGTTCTGACCAGGCAAGCATGGAAGATCTGAGTGCAGACCTCCAACATCCACATTTTAAAAGCTGTGCAGTGGTACACCTCTAATCCCAGTACTAGGGGATGGAGACAGGAGGATTCCTGGCTAGTCAGCCAACCAAATCAGCAAGCTTCAGGTTCAGCAAGAGGCTGCTCTGAAAAAATGACATGGAGAGTGACTGAGGAAGACATCTGACCTCAGTCTTTGCCCAACACACACAGGAATGTGCACACACATGGGGGCATCAGTGATGTCACATTAGTGTAATGTACCTCAAGATGTGCTGCAATGAGAAGGCATCTTCTCTTTGTGGCACTCTTGCTGAAACTGTCCTGCTTCAGTCTAATCATGAGGGAACCTTAGAAAAGCCCAAACTGAAGAAAAATATGCAAGTACCAGTACCCTTCAAAAATGTGATTTAGAGCCGGCTACATGGTTTAGTGAGTAAAGGTGCCTGCCACCAAGCCTGATGATCTGGGACCCCTATGGTAAAAAGAAAGAGCCCTCTCCTACAAGTTATCTTCCTCCATACACATACTAACTAAATGTAATTTTTAAGAACTGTTTAATGCTAAAATAACAAAAAAAACAAAGAAAGCTGAGAAAGCATCACAGGTTAGAGGAGACTAGGACATGAGCAAACTGAATTCAATCTTGGATTGCATCCTGGAACAGAACAAGGAAGCTAGAGGAATGACTATGAATCCAAATAGAAGTTAGAAGTAGAGCGTTGCATTCACATTCTACGAGCTGAGGGCTGGGGAGAAGGTTCAACCAGTGATGTTCTTGCTGCTCAGACACGAGGTCCTGAGTTCATCCTCAGTACCCACATAAGAGCCAGACATGACATCAACACACATACACACACACACACACACACACACACACACACACACACACACACACACGACTGCAGGGAGGATGGAAAGCAACTCTTTTGTTAAATGTGGAAGGTTTTGTTTGTTTTTTTTTCCTCTTTTAAAAAACAGTAAAACAAACAAAGCAAACCAAATGACAGAAGTCAGCTTCTAGAAAGTCTGAAAGGAGGGGTACAAAACCTAGCAAGGGCTACACCCCAGGGGCCGTTACAGAACTGGGTGTTTTGTTGTGCCCAGACTTTACTGTTCCTAATCTGCAGTGTCTTTTGGGCACAAGCACTGATGTTCTCTGTGCCTCAAATACCATGCCTTAAAGTAGGGTTGCCAAGGATGTCATTCCAACAAATAGAAACTGGAAAATTAGATATCTATATGCAAAACAATAAACCATGAATTTCTGCCTTGTTTCATGTTAAAAACTAGCTTAATTTTGGGTTTCATATTTAAATGTAAAATGCAAAACAATAGGACATTTAGGAGAAAACGTAAGAGAATAGTCTCCTGGCATCATTTTTGGCAATTTTTTTAAAGATTTATTTGTTTAATTAATTCATGTATTTGTACATGTGTCTGAAGGTATGTATTTACAACACATGTGTGCAGGTGACTAAAGAGGCCAGAATAAATCATCAGATCCCCTGGAAATGGAGCTACAGGTGGTTGTGAGTAACCCAAGGTGGGCACTAGGATCCCAGGTCAGGTGGAAAATCAGCAAGTACTCTTCACTGTTGAACCATCCCTCCAGCCCCTTGGCAATACTTTCTTGGATATGACACCAAAAGTACATGCAGGAATGGGGGTGGGGGTGATAAATCAGACTTCTAAACTGAAACTGTTGGAGCTGAAATGCAGCTCAGTGGTAGAGCACATGTTGAGAATATACAAGGTCCTGAGTTTAATCACCAGCACTAACAAATATAGATAGATAGATAGATAGATAGATAGATGCATGCATGCATGCATGCATTTGTACATCAACACTGTTCTGTTTCAACAATGGAAAAGCAACTTATTTGTATCATCTACAGTGTACCTGTGCCAAGCAGTGTCAGGATAGGTTGTGGAGAAGGAAGAAAATGCCTGGAAGCCATATGTGAGATGTAAAGATTATTGAAACTTTATATGAATTGTTGTGGCTGAACAAAGCAGGTAGGCAGCATCCTGTGACAAGGGGCAAGATAGAAAACTACCCTCAGAGTTCCAGCAGGCTCTATGGGCTGCAAAGTTCCTATGGTGGACAGCTGGCCTAGGGCACACTCTCACAGGCTGCCGACAGTGAGCCAGCCTTATCTTCATAGCTCTTTGATCCACCCAGCTTTCTACAGGGACAAGTGTTTTATAAGCTGGACGACTCATTCAGTGACATCACTGGCTCAGCATGCTGGGTATACATTCCATGTACACTAGCTCAGTATAGCTGACTTAGTGCACCTGCAGGAAGAATGTTCCCTTCTAGATAACACTAGTTTGCCCCAATCGCAGTGCTCATGAAAGGGAGCCAGTGGTCCTCCAGACAGTCCTTATTGAAATGTCCTAGTCTCTCTAAGTCTTATTTCATTGTTTCCTTGATTTGGTAGGAGTCTTGGGAATGAAAGGATGATGTTTCAGGGACATGCTGATGCTCCCCTTTCCTGCAGAATGATACAACAACTGAATTGGCAATAATATCTTCAAATTATGTATCTGCACACACTGCATTCCTGCAGTGCTTACAGCTTAGCTCAGTTGGTAGGGTATGGTGATATTTTATTTGTACTGAAATGTGATTTTATTTGTATGTTAATAAAGTTGCCTTGGGGTCAGAGCAAGCCGTTGCAGAAGCTGGGCGGTAGTGGTGCACACCTTTAATTCCAGCACTTGGGAGGCAGAGCTAGGCAGGATCCCTGTGTGTTCAAGGATACAGCCAGCATGGAGACACAGGCCTTTAATCTCCATACCAACCATAGAAGACCTGGAGGTCTGTACAGACAGGCAGTGTTCAGGAGGTCATGTGGTTGGGTTTACAACCAATGAGAAGGCAGAACAGAAAGTCTATAAAAAGGAAAAACACACAGAAAGTAGGCCTCTTGCGGAGAGGAAAGACAGCAGCAGCAGTGAAGGGTAAGGTTTTCAGCTCTCAGCTATTGCTGTGACCTCTTGGCTGTTAACTCTGTTTGCCTCTGTGTTTCTTATTTAATAAGATAGTTACATCTACAGTATGGTAATTGCCTGGTATACAGGACGTCCTGGGTTCAGTCCCCAGCACTGTGTAAACTGCATGGTGACACATGCTTTTAATTCTAGCACTAGAAAGATGGATGAAGAGGACTAGAGTTCAAGGTCATGAACTTGGCTATATCATGAGCTGGAGATCATCTTGAACTACAAGAAACCTTGTCAAAGAAGAAGAGAAAAAGCCTTACAGTTCAACTAAAACAGACACAAAGGACATGAACAGAATAAGGCCATCAAAACAGTTTTGTGGGCAAAGAAAGACACTTGCAAGCCTCATGACCTGAGTTTGATCACCAAGATTTACATTGTGAAGAGGGTGAATCTACCCTGAAAATTGCCTTCTCACCTCTATATGTGACACACACACACACACACACACACACACACACACACACACACACACTGAATAAATAAGTGTAATTAAAAATAATTTTTTTCAAGACAGGGTTTCTCTGTGTAGCCCTGGCTGTCCTGGAACTCGCTCTGCAGATCAGGCTGACCTTGAACTCATAGAGATCTGCCTGCCTTTGCCTCCCAAGTGCTAGGATTAAAGGTGTGTGCCACCATTGTCTGGCTGATAAATATTTTTAAGGAAATGTCTACAAGAAAGGACACAAATGGCCAAAAGCTCATAAAAAGGTACGCAACATGTAGTTGGAGAGCTTCTCTCCAGGTTCCACCAAGCCCCCGCGGTCCCACAACCCACGTATAAAATAATCATACAGACGCTTATATTATTTAAACTGCTTGGCCATTAGTTCAGGCCTACCATTGTCTAGCTCTTACTCTTATATTTAGCCCATTTCTACTTATCTATAGTTTGCAACATGGCTCCTGGCTTACCAGTGTCTTTACATGTTGCTTCTCATGGCAGTGGCTGGCAGTCTCTCCCCTCCTCAGCCTTCTACCTCCCACAATCCTCTTCTCTGCTTGTCCCGCCTTTACTTCCTGCCTGGCTACTGGCCAATCAGCATTTTATTTATACAGAGTGATATCCTCAGCAGCAACATTCCCAACCAACAGGGAAACGCAAAATAGAAACTACAACAAGATACTACACATGTCTTAAGGTAACTATCATTCAAAACAAACAAAAGAAAACGGAAAGGGTGTTTGTTGGTGAAGACGTGCAGAATCTGTTGGTTGCATATGAGGATGGGCAACATAACTTAGCCTTTTTCTAGTTGCCTGGCCTCAAAGCCATTTCATCAGCCATGGACCCGTGTCTGTTTCTCCTTTCATCTCTTATGAATAAGCTGCTATGAACGTGAGTGTTCAAATACACACCTAGAGTGAAATGTTACTTGGCTTCTGAAAGGGAGGAAAGGCTGACATGCTGCGTCTTGAAGGCATTAGATCAAGTGAAACAAACCAGTCAGAAAAAGAAAAAGGACAAAGGACACCATATAAGGCGCTTAGAATGATCAAATCCAAACAAACCGGTAATAGAATGCTGGTTGTCCAGGGAGGAGGGAGGTGCTGGGAAGAATGAAACGGAGAGTCATTTCTATTTTATTTTATTTTGTTTTATTTTATTTTATTTTACTTTACTCTTATTTTATTTTATTATTTTATTTTTGAGACAGGGCTTCACTAACACAGCCCGAGAACTCCCTATACGGCCCAGACTTCCCAAATACTGTTATTACAGGTGTTAGCCACCTTGTGGGGTGGGAGTCACTGTGTAATGACTTTAGAATACCATCTTGGGAAGATGAAAAAGTTCTGGGAAATGAATGGTGTTAAATTTCCTTAATGCCACTAAAGTGTATGCTTAGGATAGTAAGTGATAATCCATGTCACGTGTATTTATTTATACGATGTATATTTACTGCAACTGAAAAACAACGGAGTTGTGGGTGAGGTAGGGTCTTGCTATGCAGCTCAGGCTGTTCATGTACTCTCAGCTCTCCTGACTTGACCTCCTGAGTGCTAGGATCACAGGCATGTCCCAATGTGAAAGTACGAGACAGGGTTTCTCTGTGTAGCTTTGCGCCTTTCCTGGAACTCACTTTGTAGCCCAGGCTGGCCTCAAACTCAACAGAGATCCACCTGGCTCTGCTGGTTAATCCCAGCATGTACCACCACCACCAGGCTAGATATCGTCTATGTAATGTGCGGAACACACGGGAACCAAACTAATTAATTCTCTTTCCTTTCCCAAAGCCGCTGGCTTATTATTGGTTATACTTCATTCAAACGCAGGAGTTAATCCGTTAGGCGGGGAAATCGTGCAGCGATTTACATTTGATGATGACTATTTGTTAATAACAAATATGGATTCCCACTATTACTGCAAAAAAAAAAGCTTTGCACTGGCACACACACCCACGCGCGCGCACACCACATACTCAGAATCTCAAAAATTAGGACAGAGAGGGAAGAAGGCTGGAAAAGCACGGGGCAGCAGCGCCCCGCGCAGCTCCCAGGGTTTTAAACACTAGAATCCGCGTTAGCTTTCAGAGCCCGCCACGCGCCGCCTGGGTTTTAATCGCTGAGGTTTTCACTGTGGATAAATGAAAAGCTGCATCCGAAAGATTGCTTGACTTCTGAGATTCCTGATCTGAGCAACGTGGAGCGGTTGCCTCCTCAAACCTACGGAGCGTCTGGGCCCTTGCTGTGTCCTGGTCCCTCCGAGGCAACAACGAGGCAACTGCGGAGCGCTCCTCCCGGGTGAGCTCTGGACTCCTCTCTCTCCCACCCCATCTCTCTTCTTTTCTGGCAAGGAGATACAGTGCAACACATGCTGTACACTATTCTAGAGATATTGGTGCCCTCAAGAGGTGAGGATCAGCTAAGAGGCCCCTACAACTGCTACCGCCTCCGGGGACTGCGACACCCAGGCTCCCCGAGGTGCCCGCTCACCGCACGAACAACCTCCTCTCTGTTCCTACGGGCTGTGTGTGCCAGGCCAGCAGCTCCCTGGTGTCTGGGGTGCCAGGGTCGGATCGGGTGACTCCCTGAGTGCCAGCGGGAGGGCCTGGGGCTGGAGGAGGCGCGTCCGGCCCCGCCCCTCCCTATTCCGTCCCGCAACTTACTGGAGGCCTTGGTGGCCGGAGCTCGCCGGCTCCAGGCCAGTCCACCCACTCAACGCGCTCTAGCCAGCCATGGGTCCTGCGGCCTCTCCTGCGCCCAAGTGGCTGCTCCTCTCGCTGAGCGCGCTGCTGTCGCTGTGGCCGGCAACCAGAGCCTGGGAGCTCACGATCCTGCACACCAACGACGTGCACAGCCGGCTGGAGCAGACCAGCGAGGACTCCACCAAGTGCCTCAACGCCAGCCAGTGCGTGGGCGGCGTGGCGCGGCTCTACACCAAGGTGCAGCAGATCCGCAGGGAGGAACCCAACGTGCTGCTGCTGGATGCTGGCGACCAGTACCAGGGCACCATCTGGTTCACCGTTTACAAAGGTCTCGAAGTGGCACACTTCATGAACACCCTGCGCTACGATGCCATGGTAAGAAGAGGGTTCCTGGGGTAGGAGTCCCAGACTCAGAGGGAGGGGCTAGAGAACCCCCTAGTTGCCGGACACAGAAAGCACTCAGAGATGAACAAATGGAACTCAAGCCAGTGTGCCTCGTCGATGCAGACGGGCATCCCTTGGATGGTAGTCTTAAACTGATGTTATTGGAGACCCACAGTGAACTAGGCGTTAAAAGAGGGATCCTGCTCACGGGATGATTTAGCGAGGTGTACGAGCAGTAGACGTTATCGAGGGCTAGAAACCGTTCTGTCTCCTCCACATCTCCTATCAGCTCATTCATTCAAAGAACGTCTAACTCCTACTTTACTGCATGGGAAATAGGGTCAAAAAATGTATTCAGGTCACCAGCCCCCAAGGGGGTGGGGGGGCAGGTGTACACCACACCCAAAAGGCCGTCAAGTCTGAGCACAACAAACCCACTTCCTTAAGTAGATTTCTAGTGCCGCCGCTACTTTTATGCAAGTTATTTATTAGGTCTCAGTGGCCGAATCGTCTATAAAATGGAAAGAAGAATATTTACCTCGAAGCCTTGTGTGCACATAATATAATCTCCATAATTGTTAGTTCTTGCTACTCCCAGTCACTGCCACACGAGTTCGAGGAAAAAGAAATATCAGAGAGAACACAAATACAGAGAAGCTGGGATTTCAAGGGTTCAATAAAACCTGCTTGACGGTAATGATTCTAGAGGGGCCCAACTTGAGGGATTAGGGAGCTGGGGGTGCAGCTAGATTTTTAGAGTGCTTGCTTAGAATTTCATAGGCCCTGGATTGATCCGTAGCATTGCACAAACTAGGTATGTGGGGCAAGCCTAGTGGAGGCCAGGGGATCAGAAGTTCAAGGTCATCCTTGGCTACACAGAGAGGCCAGCATAGATAGAGAACATGAGCTCTGTCTCAAAAGGAAGGAGGAAAGGAGAGAGAAAGATCTTAAAATGTGAAAGTTTAGTCCTCACTTCTCAATACTCCGTTGGAAATGAGCATTGCTTGTTGAGAAGCGGCAAAGAATTAATCAAATAAACATAACTGAGATGTAAAAATCAATCGGCCCACCACTCACGTGCAACCTAGTGTACATGTCTAAAGTAAAAGATTCTACAGATTGAAGGGGAAAAATTGAGAAGAACAAGAACAAAAATATAAGAGATTTGCAAGAGAAATAACAGGGCGGATTCCCAGAACTCTGAAACCGGAGGGTAGGGAAGGGAAAGGAAGGTGCAGGCTCCCAGCTGTGTACAAGAACAGCTCAGAGGTCAGAGAAGGGAGCGTCCCCTCCCAGTTGAATGCTGGCTTACAGGTTCTAAAACAAGGGGGGTTCTAAAGGCCCCTAAACCTCCAGAGTTGATGGAGAAAGGCGGAGAGCAGCAGCAGGTGGGCCCTGGGTCTCTCCGGCCTCTTTTTCCACAGTTAGGCCTCCTTAAGGTTTTATAAGCAGTATGGCAGTGCAAACATTTACATAATTGGATTGTTAACTAGCTCACGTCTCCACTTCCCCCAGAAGGGGAGGATAAACATTGTATGAATTTGTTTTGATTTCATGTATAAACCACAACTTTGCAGCGTTGTGTAAATATTCCTTAGTGAAAATAGGCCTCTCTTTAAGACAGAAACAGCTCACTGTGAAGCTAGATGAGGCCACACCAGTGTACTACAAGTTGGAGCTCATCATCCTTGAATGTTTACAATACTTGTGTGTGGGGGTGGAGGGGGATAGAATTGCTTTTTTACAAATGTCCCTCAAAATACTTGGAGGGGGGGGGGCTAAGGAAGACCAAGCTACACTGACCGGTGTCAAGAATGGGAGGAAAGGGAATGAATGACAGAGTCCACAGCTTTCCGGGGCTGCCATCAGAATTTATCTGTGGGGTGAGCTGTGAGTGGGTTCAATACACGATTTGACCTACCTGCTTGAACCCTGGCTTTCGTAGCATGCAGCATGTGGTGGGGCTCTGCAGTCTTCCTATCTTACAGACGGTTTGCGCTGTTATTTTGCTTATATTATACCAAGCTTTGGGAGTGTATTGCTCTTCTGTTATAAATTTCCCCTGTCTCAGCCACCTGCTATGTCTTGATTCTGAGATGCTTGGAGACCCAGATCTGAGTGAACAGCTGTAGAAGGGTGTCTCCAGTTCCTTGTAAAAGGAACCCAGTTTAACCTCCAAAATTAGAGTAGGAGCCTTGGAGAGGGTTTATAACTCTCTAGACCTGCCACACTCCCAAGAGAAGAGCTTCTCTGATGGCTACAGAAGACCAGAATGAGCTTGAAGATCCCCTCGGGCCCTGCTCCTAGGCGGAAACTGGGAGAGGATGACAGAAGCAGCCAGGTGGTGTGTAGCTCTGTCTTTGTTAGTAGAAGGACTAGTGTCCCCTGAGGTATGAGAAGGAAGACATACCAAACTATTGCATAAAACAGCTCAGAGGTCAGGAAAGCACAGCACTGAATTTCTTTTTTCTTTAGAAACTAGGAGAAAGGAAGGCAGGAAAAGATTACAAGGAGGTTCCGTTGCTTGGGGATTTTCTTCTTTTCTTCCTTTTGGCCTGGTTATTTCTGAGCCTCATGTTCCTTAACTGGGAAAGAGGGGTGCTAACCTCCAGCCTGTGAGCAGCACATGGTACAATGAGAAACTGCTAACCCCTTGCACAATGAGTGTCCACTAAAGCTTAGTTCCCTATACCTTCGGTTTGGAGAACAAGAGAACATGACATCTGTCAGTTTATGGGGGATCTGACAGCCTCCCTCCATCACCTTTTATCAGCACTATTGTCTAGACTGTTTCTTTTAGGATAGTTTTCTTGTTAAGGTCTCACATAGCCTAAACTGGCCTCCAACTTGCTGTGTGGTAGAGGATGTCTCTGAAGCTCTGATCCCCCTGCCTCCACCTCCCAAATGCTGCTTCTGTGGTCTTCCTGCCTTAGTTACTTTTCTATTGTCGTGATGAAACACCATAACCAAGGCAACTTATTAAACAAAGCCTTTAATTGGGCTTACAGTTTCAGAGGGTTAGAACCCACCACGGCAGAGCAAAGAAAGGCATGGCATCAGGAACAACTGAGAACTCACATCTTGGTCCAAAAGTAGGAGGCAGACAGAGAGGGGCACACTGAGAATGATATGTGTTTTTTGAAGCTTCAAATCCCTTCACCAGCGACACACCTCCTCCAACAAGGCCACACCTCCTAATCCTTCCCAAACAGTTCCACCACCTGGGGACCAAGTGTTAAAACATAAGAGCCTATGGGTGCCATTCTTATTCAAACCACCACACTAACCTTGTTTTTATGATTTTCCCACCTCACTCTGTATGTGCAGGGCCCCTGTGTATCACGGTGCATGGTGACCTCTTTACCTCAGTCTCTGGTAGATTTGGAAATGGTCTCTAACCAATCCCCTGCCTCACAAATTCAGTTGTTCCAGATGTCTTCTGCAGGTTCCACTGTGAGGATTTCCATACTCAAGTGCAAAGTTGCTGGTCACAATGTGTGCTTGGTTCTTCCTTTGACAAAAGATTGCCAGTCAACTTCCTGAAGGCTTCATGCCTACTACTTTGCTCCTCGGCCAACATCTGAGCAGGGGATTAATCTCTGTATCTTTCTTTCTTCTTCTTTAAAGAGGTATTTTTATTTTCATATGTATGTGTGTGCAGTCACGTGTGTCCGTGCCTATGGAGGCCAGAGTGGGCACCAGATCCTCTGCAGAGATGGAGTTACTGGAAGTTGTTAGCCCCCTGATGAGAGTGCTGGGTACCAAATTCCTGTCCTCTGCAAGAGTAGCAAGTGCTCTTAACCACTGAGCCATCTCCTCCGGCCCCATCTTTGCCTATTCTTACCTCTGTCCAGCTTGTCAGTAGCTTGTGTTTTTCTAATAATTAGGTAGTTTTTTGATAAGATTGTGAATCTTCTGGGTTTCCTCTTCTCTGATGGTGTGTTTCCAGATTTTTTTCCTTTCTTTCCCATTGGATTTTCTTTGTTTTGAAGCACTCTGACTATTGATCTATGGTTGATTTTAGACATAAATTTGATGATGATGCTATGTTGTTCAACGCTGTACCTCTTAGAACAAAAATCCTTTATTTGGTGTATTTGATAATCAAAAATGCTTATGTGTCTGTCTGTTTGGCCTGTGTCTGTGTCCTTGAAAGCTTATGTAACAGTTTGTCAATTGCAAGCTCAAATCACCAAGACTCTCACTGGAAATGCAGCTGTGGCTGTCTTCCCTGACTTCTGAGATGTCAGCTTGGGAAAGTGACTGCCACTTCCTCTCCAGCCAACAGTTGCAGGAGAGGATGGAACCAGCACCTCCCAGGGGCTCATCTCTAAACATAGGAAGTCTTGAGGAACGGTTTGATGCTGTGAGGTGCTTCTGTTCTGTGAGAGGCACCGGAGCGGAGGCCTGGACCAAAGTGAAACTGAGATAAGACTCTTGAGACAGAGGCTCACAGACCTCTGAGATAAGCTCCTTTGTCATGGAGAAGCAGCTTTCCGTGGGTGTCTGTGGTCCCGTGCTGTTTAAACAGAAGGCGTTTCCAAAGTGGCAGGAAGTGTCTTTTGTTATTCCTAAGGAGCCCCTTTGATAATGGCTGAGGCTAATAGTTTAAGCTAATGGAGTTGCTTTGAAATGGAACTCTAGATAGCCACAGGGTGGAGCCCAGTGCTGAGAAGTAGCTAAAGCTTAGATTAGAGGGTTAGAGAGTTGGAATTTCTAACCTCATCCACTCACCTGCAGAGAGGTGGGGCTGGAGATTAAGCTCTGACAGGCTCCTTCTTAATGAATTTGATGAGCTCTGGGGTTGCTGAGCAAGTGGAAGTTCTGGAGGGTGGGGTGCCTGAAAGGGCAGAGGTCTCCGTTTGTCCCGTGCCCTGTGCCTTGCCCTGGACATTCCCACCATTTGGCTGTTCCAAAGTGTACCCTTCATAATAAACCAGTAATAATAACCTTTGAAGTTCCATGATTTCCTCTGAATAGTTATCCAATGTGAGGATGAGGTCACGGGAACCTCCAGTTTGGAACTGGTCTGTTAGAAGCAGGTGGCCCAAGCCTCTGGACTGGGTGCCAGCATGGGCAGTTTTGTGTGACAGAGACCTGTCACTTGTGAGAAATGGCACCAAGTCAAGGTAGGCAGTGTCAGGATTGAATTGTTGGACCCCTAGTCAGTGTTTTCAGAAAACTGGAGAACTAGTTGATACCAAAAACAAAAACCAGATAGCAATATAAGCCAAAGCTTCAGCTATGGACCTCTAAGGTGACTCGGCCAGTAGAGGTGTGCAAGCCTGGTAACCTGAATTCGGGTTGGGTTAAAAAAAAAAAAAAAAAAGGAAGAAGAAGAACTGATTCAACCCACAGGTACACGGGTGTAGAAGAGCTGATGATGAGAAGCTCTTGGCAATGCTCAACCACGGAGAGGGGTCTTTGCTCATATGCTGTGGGTGGGAATGGCTGAGAAGAGGGTCTTGTCGTAGTAATGGTTTCTGTTGCTATGAAAAACACCATGACCAAACAAAAGAGACTTAGGGGAAAAAGGGTTTATTTCATCTTCCACTTCCTGGTAACAGTCCATCCCTGAGGGATGTCAAGGCAGGAATGCAAGTAGGCCAGGAACCTGGAGGCAAGAACTGAAGCAGAAACCATGAAGACTTCTTACTGGCCTGGTAGTGCTGGCTTGCTAAGACTTTGCCTACAGGCAATCTGAATGGAAGCCTTTCCCAGTAGAGGTTCCTCTTCCCAGATAACTTGAGCTTTGGTCAAGTTGACCAAAAACAAACAATACTACCGAAGCAGGACAGATGTCTAAGAGGGCTCTCAAGTCTGGGGCATCAGGTAGCGGGCAGCTTTTGACACTAATACATGAGGCCATGGGTTCATCTGTTTAAGCTTCCTCCCCGTGTTCTTGCATTCTCTATTACTATTACAAAATAACTGAGATCGGATGCTCTATAAGGAAAAGAGGAAACATTGTCACTCGCGTGTCTGACCTCTGGGAAGTTCAAGATTAGGCTGTTCCACCTTCCTTGCTGGTGGGGACTCACTACAGGGTCCTGAGGCAATGCTAGACCTCACATGGGGAGAGGGACTCATGCAAGACGCACAGTGGTTTTTAACAAAGCCACTCTTGGAATATAAACCAGTAACCCATTCATGACCCAACACCTCCTAAAGGTCCTACTTCTTGATACCTCACAATGAAGATGAAATTTCAATATGAGTTTTGGTGGGAACAATCAAGCCACAGACGCTCTTGACAGCGGAAGCCTGCTAGTTCAAGCCCTAACATGAGACACTGAGCATGCTAGGCAAGCACCCTGCCACGAAGCCACAGCTTCAAACCACCTCCAGGTTTTATGTCACCTGTGTGAGTTTAGAAGTGGGTTCCCCATCTAAAAAGTAGGTTTAGAGGGGGGGGGGGGTCTCTTATGTGTGAGTTCTGAGCACTTCAACTCCTGCCCAGCCCTCTGTCTGTTTCTAATCTGCTGTAACTCAGTGTGTCTTTGAACTTCATTTTACACTCACAGCTAAGTTTGCTTGGTGGCTCTTATCTCTCCCTCACAGATCTCACAGACACTTGGAGATGAGGAGGGATAGCTTGAGCGCCTCCCAGGCACCATCTTTTGGCCCCTGTCTTCAAGTGAAAAAGTGTCCAGAGTGCTCTGTGGAGAGCTACTCTCCTAGCAATAGAAATGATGCTCTGGGGACAGGAGAGTCAGCAGCCTGCTTCCAGACTCGCCTTCAAGTTATTTATTCAGCCCACAGATCTTCACTGAGTGCCAGCTTCGTGCCAAGTATTAAGGGTAATATACAGGCTCTAGGGTGAAACTTGGTGCTTAGAATGTGCTCCGGTGGGCAGTGCCCATTCTGGCTCCTTTTAATCACAGAGCAGGACTGGGTTAGAGCGATTAAAGAGAGAGTAAGGGGCCAGCAAGATGGCTCAGCTGGTAAATCCCCTTGCCAAACAATCTGGGTTCAAGCACCAGGAAGATGAAGAGAACTGATTCCACAAAATGCACACACATGTACACACACACACACACACACACACACACACACACACACACACACCATATATACACGTAATGATGACAGAGAGAGAGCATTTATTTTCAAGGGCTTACTAGGCCTCTCTTATTAAGGACACTCCTAAAATGTTGGGGGGAGGGGTTTGCAAATTAGCAATGTTAGTTTTAAAAGCTTGAAAGAGTTCTAGATGACCCTGTGATCCCTCCCCAAAACTCCCACCTCGTGCTAGGAGCCAAACCTAGATAATTGTTTTATTTTGTTTTAAGAAAAACTAAAAGCAGGCTTGCACGATGGCTCAGTGGGTAGAGGTGCTTGCTCCCAAGTCTAGTGACTTGAGTTTGAGCCCTGGAACCCCAAAGGTAGAAGGACAGAGCTGACTCCTACAAGTTATCCTCTGACTCACACACGGGGTCCCACACACAGATCACAGACACAGTGAATTAAACATTCATACATCTTATTATGTATTTGTTTTGTGGTTTTGAAACAGTGTCTCTCTTGTGTAGCCCTGGCTGCCCTGGAACTCTTCACTTTGTACACCAGGCTGGCCCTGAATTCACAGAGATCCACCTGCCTCTTCCTTCAAAGTTCCGGGGTTAAAGGCTTACACAACCACGACCAGCTAAATTGTAGCCAGTTATTGCTTAGGGCCCAGACTGCAGAAGTTGTAGTAGGGGAGTCCTTGAATTAGAGAATAGGTTCGTAAGTCTCAGGTATGAGAGGAGCCCCAGCTGTGGAAGCTGTGGCCTCAGCCTCTACTTCTTTGGCCCCACTCTAGTCTAGAGTGGGGCCAGGTGTCACTGGCTCTGGGTGGCAGGAGGAGGGAGCAGGGGCAGCCTCTTGGTTCATCTCGCCCTGTCTTGGCATCTAGATTTATTGACTGAGGACTGAACCCAACACACATCCCCTTGGCAGCCTTCTCTACCTCCTCCGTGAATGCAGCTGAGTACCGTTCATGGTTCTTTGGCCTTGTTTTCACTTAGCCCCAGAAGGAGATTTTAAATGTCTCTGGATGAGCTGGAGAGAAAGCTCAGCAGTTAAGAGCATTTGTTGCTCCTGCAGAGGACCCTGGTTCCGTTCTGGGCTCCCCCATGGTGACTCACCGCCACCCATAACTCTAGTTCCAGGGAATCCAATGCTGGTTCCAGACACATGTGTGGCGGACATTAATACGTGAAAGCAAAGCACTCATGTGCATAAAATAAAATCAATTAGTTAATTAACTACAATTTCTCTAGCTGCTTCTTTTCCCTCACATAAATAATTGCTTCTGTATATAATGTGTACATTAGCTGGAGTTCTTGAGAGATAAACCTGCCTGGACCTGTTAACTCTTAGCATGACTGTGCCATGCATATTTTGCCTGTGTAAAGAGTCTGAATGGCTTTCAGATGATGTGGATAGTGTGAAATGCTGTTTGTTCTGCACTTTTTCATCCAATTATCCTTTCAACTGATGTTGACAATACAGAGAAACTGACCACACCCCAGGATCCTTTCTGCCATTCAGTGGGATGTTACCTTCACCCACCAGGGTCAACATTTCCTTGCTTGTAGCTGTGGGAGTGGAGGCTAGGCCAACACTAGACGTGGCCCGTGGTGTCAGGTATGGACCAATAGAACCAAACATGTTTTGAAAGGCTGTTGTTGAGGGTCCCTGAGTGATTGGCAGCTGAGTCCCATTATGTAATAGACCACTATGTCCCTCTAAGCCTTACATTGTAGGGCTTACTGAAGTTGTGCCACTCGCTAAATAGATATGCCTCCAATCTCTGATAAAGAGCCTTTTGACATGATTACGACTGAGTTTAATAGATTACAAAAGAGGTTCTTTTCTTCTGCATCGAGCATATTCTACTGCTCTTAAATCAGCTTTTCTTTCCTTATTTCCCTCTGACATGGTTAGGCCTCTTTTCTTCCCTTTTACAATACCTCTCCTCTTTTTGTTTTCAATTCCCCCATTTGTTTACACCATCGAGGCTATTTGCTAGTGAGCCTTTGCTCCCGAAGGTGAAGCCTGTTCTCTAATATTCTGCAGTTCCTAAGATGCATCATGTACCTGTATCTTCACACATGTGTTTCTCACGTGTTTGATGCATGGGTGGATGCATAGATGGATGGTTCATAGATAGATGGATGGAAGATACTTAGGTAGGCGGGATGACAGGCAAATGGATAGATGAATGGTGTTTGAGTGAGTGGACAGGTAGGTAGATGGATAGATGATGCATGAATGAGTGAATTGATGGATAGGTGGATGGATGGATGGATGGATGGATGGGTGATGCTCAGATGGGTGAATGAAGAGGTGGATAGATAAACATGCTGGTTCTATCCTTGCTTCCAGTCTGCCCTTCAAGCATCCATAGGACAAAGACTGTGATCTTGTTACTTGGCATTCCAGAGCCTTGGTAAAAACTAGCAAGAAGCTGAGTGATGCTCACCTCCTCCATCCGTGCAGATTGGCAGCAGTTAGGCATAGTAAAGGCCCTGCATGGCTGCTCAAGCCTCACTACCATTTCTCAGGTCTCAGCCCTAACTAGTTTTAGGAATTAGTGCTTCAGTTTCCTCTTCTGTGAAAAGAAGAAGTGACAGTACCTGTTTCATAGTACTATCAAGATAAAATGACCTAGTGTGTGAACATGCCTTTTGTGTACAACACAAAAGCATGAACCTGCTTTGTATCACACTTTGTCTTTTTTTTCTTTCTTAAATTATTCCTCATAATTTATATTTATTGATACTTCTGTATTCTTCTATGAACAAAACCAAGGCTATAAGATACCTATTGTCTGATTCATATAAAAGTAGCCTTTGGTGGGGCCAAGGTGGAACACGCCTTTAACCTCAGTACTGGGAGGTAGAGGCAGGTGGATCTCCATGAGTTCAAGGCCAGCCTGCTGGTCTACAGAGCAAGTTCCAGGACAGGCTCCAAAACAACACAGAGTAATCCTGTCTTGGAAAAAAAAAAAAAAAAAAAAAAAAAGTAGCCTTTGATAGACCAAATAGTTTACCTTAGATTTCCAATAAATATAGGCTTTTTTACAAGGTTCCATCTTCTTCTAGATTCCCATTGTGAAACCTAATAGTTTATTGGCTCACACCCCAGACAAACGGAAAACAACTCAACATTTTGCTATTGCTGTTTTGAGATAAGGTGAGCTGTGTAGCCCAACATGGACTCATATTCCAGGTGCTGGGATTACCAGTATGTACCACCATGCCCTGCTTTACATTTCTAAAAAGTATGTTCCATTCATGAACAAATGCCACAATGATATTAGCAAACACAGGAAGGTAACTTGTAAATTAAAACATAGGAAATGAAAACACAAGAACCTGGCAGTTGTCTAGAGAGAAGCTGGGAGGTTAAGCTGGAGGTAGAAAAGCAGTTGGCTGGATATCTCACCAGTTGCCTAGCAACCTGATTTCTCTCGATGTAAAACCAAGGCATCACGTACCTACTATTTACAAAGTTCATTTCACATCCTGCCTTCTGAAAAGTTTTAATGGCTCACACATCATAACAGAGTAAAATGGAGCCCATTTAAATGGAGAGGATAGGTTTTACTCCTCATTCAGTAGACATTGGCATGACTCACCTGGTATCCCTGCGGCTACAAAGACAGCTGATGTGTGAACACACAACCACAATGAGGACAAGTACCAAGAAAGATGAGCGTGAGGTCTTGTGGACATTCTAGAAGAGGGAGGTCTGCAGCGGACATGTCACCGAGGCATCCCAAATGTCTCCATGCACCTGGGGGATTTAGTGTTCCAGGGCACCTGGAAGTTTAGCAGAATGAATTATGCAGCTAAGGACATCACCAGGAGGGCAGGGAGGGTCTGCATGTTATCTGTCTTAGCGTTTCTACTGCTGTGAAGAGATACCATGACCACAGCAACTCTTATAAAGGAAAACATTTCATTGTGAGGGCTCACTTACACTTCAGAGGTTTAGTCCATTATCATCAGGGTGGGAAGCAAGGCAGTATGCAGGCAGACATGGTGCTAGAGAAGGAGCTGAGAGTTCTTACATCTTGACCCACCAGCAACAGGAAGTGGTCTGTCTCACTGGGTGTTGCTTGGGCATATATGAGACCTCAAAGCCCACCTCCACAATGATACTCTTCCTCCAATAAGACCACACCTACTCCAACAAGGCCAGACCTCCTAATAGTGCCACTCCCTTTGAGGGCCATTTTCTTTCAAACTGCCACAGTGTGCAAAGAGGCAGGAATGTTTACTTCCTTAGAAAGTAGGGAGTCTGGGGGTGAATTTAACTCAGACACAAGAGGTAGGTGGGCTATTTGGGGCACAGCTCATTCTTGTGGCCTGCAGTGCATTGATGAAGCCATAGACCTGAGCTGAAGGACTAGTTAGAAGACCCTAAAGTGGGGTCTTCTATGGAGGGTGGGGGACAGCTTGGCACTGCAGCCAGTGAGTGTGGTAGAAGTGTGCTCCAGAGGCAGAGCAGTGGCAGAAGCAGCATCACTTTGGGGCACTGGGATAGAACATGGATGTGATAGCGTGTTGTCTAGAGTCATTAGTCTTCTGGGTGTTTCCCACACTTGGTGCCACGCATGTCCTCTGGAATAGTTCTGTTATAGGGTCAGTGTTCTGCTGGAGGCTGGCAAAGCAGGGACATCCTTGGTCACTGGATAATTGGGAGCAGAGGAGGAGTGGAGGGAGGGAGCATGACCCCTGAAGTACTCCAGCTGACTACATAGTGTCTTGAGAAATAGTCCAAGTGGGGGACAGGCCTCCTCGCCACTCCTTGATCTCCTGCCTGTAATCTACTTTGCAGGACTAAAAGGGAGAAGGAGCCATTTGAACAGTTCATAAAAGTCTAAAAATTCCACCCATGGGGCTAGGGATGTAGCTCAAGCTACAGAGCACTTACGTGGCATGCAGGAAGCCCTGGGGATCCTTCCCAGCACTGCAGAAACCAAGCATGGTCACACCTGTAATCCAGTACTTGGGAGGTAGAGGCTGGAGGATCAGGAGTTCATGGTCATCCCTTATCCTTGGCTACTTGGCAAACGGAAGGACATCCTATGCTACATGAGGCTGTTAAAAAAAAAAAAAAAAAAAAAGGAAAAGGAAAAACAAAAAGTCTCCAGCCAGCAGTCAAGGCAAAGTGACCGACAACCAACAAAGCTGACCAACAGCTCCTAAGAACTGACCACAGCGATCAGACCACCTCAGGGCAGTCTGTGTATGGCTTGGGGGGATTCTTTTAGCTTGGGGGGCTATGCAGCTGCCTTTGCTTTTGCTGCTCCATTTCCTGATGAAATATTCATGTTGGGGCTGTGGCTCATTTCCCAGAGGCTTTCAAAGCAGAACTCTGCTTGGTAGCTGGACTTGGGACTGGGTTTGATGACTGTTTCTCCCCATTATAAAACAGAGAACATGATACAGGCACAGGGTTGGAGATCTCCCAAACAAGGCCACCCTGGGAAACTGAACCAATAATTATAATCTTGGAGTTTGTTTCTTTCTTTGTTTGTTGTTTGTTTGTTCGAGACAGAGTTTTACTAAGTAGCCCTGACCTGGTATGAAGACCAGGCTGGCCTCCATCTCAGACAGATCTGCCTGCTTCTGCCTCTCTAGTGCTGGGATCAAAGGCATGCACTCCCGCACTCAGCCTGGGAATTAATTTATTCATTCTTTCTTTTTCATTTTCCCCATCAGCTGTTTATTTGAGTCCTCATTCTCTAGTAGTAGATGCTCAATGAGCACTTCCTCTCTGTTAGACATATTTCATGGAGTGTGGTTTAACTATTGAATAACAAGGAGATTGCTTTGATCCATCAGTTGCAACTTGGAGATTTAGAAAATAGAAGATTTTGCTAAACTATTTCAGAGTACTGAGAGTCCTTTAATGGATAATCAGGTGACCACTGACCTCTGTGTCTCCTTCAAACTGCAGAACCTAGGCCATGCTCCCTGAGGAACAGTCTCACTGTCTCCTCCACTCGTCCATTTATTCAGTGCCGACTAGAGCGTTTGTATATGAGTGAATCACTGCTGGGCACCCCTCCTGTGGCCGCTGGTGCATGCTCAGAGCCACTGTGGGCAGCATCTGAGCATTGCTACCAACTGTGGTTCAGAGGGAAAAGTCAGAAGGATTCTGTCCTTATTTAAAATTAGGCCTCTAGCATTTGTTGCTGGCTCAAAGTGATTTTACTATTTATAAATAGATCCTATGCTCATAATTACAATCTTAGTGAAGGAATGAAAAATGACATCTCTAGTTGGTTGACAGTTGTTCCCTTCATCGCTGGGAGAGTCGGAGGCTTGGTGAGAATTCATTAGAAAGGGTTGATTCAATCCATTAATGGGCATCTGCCACAGAAAAAGGGAGGGACGTGGCACATCATATTATCTGGTATTTGTTTATACTTCAACTTGAGTAGGTACATGCTACCTCCCATTTTGTCAGTATCCAAAACTTAATAATTGAATATTGCTTGGGATTCTTTCAACATATAGTAAGTATATTGGAGATAAATATGTGAGTAAAGATGTGATAACTTCATAATTAACCTGTAGTTTTTTTTCTGCATGTGAACATTGCTTTTCCTCAGAGGAAAAGTAGTAGCCTTGGCTTATAACAGAATGTGTGAGAATTCCAAGCCAAACTGTAGGCACAAGTTTTCCATCGCCCCTAATTACAGGGTAGTTCTAATAACCAAAACAAGAAACTTGGCAGCAGAAACCTTCAAATAGTTTCATTCCTCTGTTGCTAATTCATAGGACTCTCTGAGCCATACCTACAGTCAACAGCAGCTTCTTCCTCCAAGGCCAAAGGGCTTTTGCAAGCCACCCACAGCCTGTGTAAAAACTTCATGCCTACAGAAAGCAGGAGAAACATGACAGTATTCCTCAGAGTCCATTTAGTGGCCATGGAATCCTGAGTCACAGAGGAGCTGAGTCCTCTGTTCCTAACATTTTCATTTATTTGTGACTTTAAGTGGGTAAAGAGAGCTTTCAGTTGTTGGGATGTCAAACATCCCAGGTGTCTTAGTGTTCTGTTGCTGTAAAGAGATACCATTACCATGACAACTCTTATAAAGGAAAGCATTTAAGAGGGTCTAGCTTATTGTTTCAGAGGTTTACTCCATTATCATGCAGGGAGCACTGTAGCATGCAGGCAGACATGGTGCTGGAGAAGGAGCTGACAGTTCTATATTTAGATCCACAGGCAGCAGGAAGAAGAGAGAGCCACTGGGCCTGGCTTGGGCTCTTGAAACCTCAAAGCCACCCCCCCCCACCCACACACACCCCAAGTGACACACTTCCTCTACCAAAGCCACACCTATTCCAACAAGGCCACACCTAATCTCTAATCTCCCTTCTAATCTCTCTCAAGTAATGCCACTACCTGATGACCAAGCATTCACATACATGAGCCAATGGGGGCCATTCCAGTTCAAACCACCACACCAGGCTAGATGAAGAGTGTGCAAAACGTGTTTCTGTAAGATCGTCGGTTCTTTTCCTTTTAGGTATTTTCCTCAAAAGAAGGTGGGGGAGAGGGAGGAGCTAGGACTGGACCAGTTGCTGATGTCACAACCCAGTGATTTTAGTGTTGGAAATAAAGAAAGTTATTTTGCTAGGCCCATCTCACCTAAGTTACAAAAAAAGTGCATTTGGTAAATGTGCAAAGTTGTCATGGGGCTCAGATTAATTAATGAATAAGATGAATTAATAAATGAAGCTCAATTTGACAGAAGCCTGTGGACTCTTGGACCTTGGCTGACCAGAACACTGTAATTATGGGGTGATGGAAAGTGTGGATCAAGAGCCAAGGTCATCTTGGGCTATCTTTAGTCTCAGTTAATAGCCACTTACTACCAACCTCTCTATTTGGCCATGTATCCTTCTGACTACTAGATATAAGTGTGGGAATTTATCTATTTACAAGTCTGTTCACTGTCTTAAAAAAAAAAAAAAAAAAAAAGAATGTGGTTCCAAATCATGGCAGGTTCTTGCCTAAGACAATGGTTAAACAGTCAATGGCAATGGAGCTGGAGATGTAGCTCAGTTGGTAGAATATTTATCTAACCAAAGGAAGTCCTGGATTATCTCAGCAGAACCCCATAAACTGGGCATGGCCTATAATCCAAGTGCTTCAGAAGTAGGAATCAGATAACAGCTTCAAGGTCAGCTTGTGATATAAGAGACCCTGTCTCAAAAAAAAAAAAAATATATCACATTATTAAGATTAGAATTGTCAAGTTTAGCAAGATGATAAATTCCAAGAGTTCTTATCAAGAGGATGTGAGGTTAAATAGAGAGGTTGATAGTCTGTAGCTATTAGAAGAGACTAAAAATAGCCCAAGAGGACCTTGGCTCCTGATCCACAACATTCCATCACCCCACAATCACAATGTTCTAGTCAGCCAAGGTCAAGTAGTCCACCGGCCCTTCAGTGTAGATGGGTCTTCAGAGAGCTTCCGTTTATAGATGAGAACTTCCAGAAAGGACCAAAACAAGGCAAAGGACCATCAAAGGGAAGTCTCAAATTCATATATTCCACCCAAAGCAGTCCCAAGGTAATTGGAGAAAATAAACTGTGTCCATATTGAATATGCACAGATAATCTCCTTATTAGTATTCCCCAAGCACTACAATCTAACAATGTGCTATGACATTACACAGCAGTTGTGTTGTGCAAGCCAATTTAAACAGGCTAAGGATAATTCAAAATGCATGGGAACATATGTACAAGCCATAGGGAAATGCCCATGCCATTTTCTACCAATGAGGGACTGGTTTGTCAAGGGACCTGGAAATATTTCCCCACATATACTGAGAGGTGGCTGTCGACTCCTTTCTGTCACTCCATCAATTAATGCTCAGTGTTCTTCTCTTGAACACCTCTTTCCTGAGGCATTTTCATGTTGTTACTATAAAAGATAATGATGGGAAAATAAGATCCACCCATTTAGCTCACTCCTGTACTGCCTGCTGCTGTGAGCCAGCAGTGTGGGAAATTTGGTGAGAAGCCAAGAGCTGATCAATTATGAAGTTCTCCTAACTGCAAGAGGAATAAGGCAACAGGAGAAACCCCAAGTGGGGAAGAGGAAATATGAAATATTTACAAAGGGAATTTTCTGCATGAACACTTGTAGGAAAAGTTAACTTTAAAAGGAAGAAAACAGGCACTTGTGATTCTCCTGCTTATCTGTTCACCCAGCAGTGTATCCCGCTGTGGTTCAAGGACCTGTCATCAAAGAGACTGTTCACCCAGAGGGGCAGGGGGAGAGGCCTACTGGGGCTCGTGGAGATGGCCATCTCCCTCAGACAGGGATTCTCAGAGCATCCCTCCTGGGAGAATCATTAGATGTATAAAGTGGAAAAGGGAGCAGCAAGGTCTTGCTGGGTCTGAGTATGCTCTTGCCATTCATTGTCACCAAACACAGAACCACAAGGATTGTGAGAGCCTAGGAGACTACAGACAGTTAAGAATCTATTTCCTGTCCCTCTCCCTCTCCTTCACGTTTTTCAATGTTTGCTGTTGTCCTATGGTCAGCCTAGACACAAAGGTTAGGAGCTTCCAGACCTGGCTCTGCCGCTTACAGATTATGTGACCTCCACGTCCTTTCCCTTGGCCGCATCTCAGCTGTTTTCGTCTATAAAATAAGCACAGTGATAGTAAGTATCACAGCAAAAAACCATGCTTTTTCTTGTTGTTGTTTTAAGTCCTTTTGTCTTCATTTCCTCATTGTGGCAGGCGGCAAGTGTATACAACACATGCTTGCATGTTTTAGTTACTTTCATTTTATTCATTGATTGCACTTTCAGAGGCTGCTATGATGTAGTCATGTGTTCCACATACCTAGTCGTAAACGGCAGAGCCAACCCTGTTTCCTTTCACAGAGTGCAGGGCTGGTGCAGGGAGGCGACAGTACTAGAAGTGAGGCTGAAAGAGACAACCCCAGTACACAAAGAATAGCTTTGGGGCCTGGAAGGTATGGGTGTGGTCCTACAGGCAGCTCGTGCCCCTGTGGCCGTCAAGTGGAGGGTGACACCACCTCACCTGCAGGCCAGACAGTTCACTCTGGCGGGAATACAAAGGATGGTTTAGGGAAGAGAACGGTAATGCCAAAAGCCCGGTTAGGAAGCCATGGTCTGGTCCAGAGAGAAGGACAAGGACTGCTGTAGTGAGTCAATAGCGATGGGACAGAGGGAAATGGAGCACTAAGGGTCAGGGGAGGCTCTGGGAAATGTCACCTGGGAACATGGGGTCCCTTTTAAAACAGACTCAGAAGGAAACACGAGGAAGAAACAACATTGCGGGCAAGCTGGAGATCTCAATAACTGCTGGGAGGTGGGAGCTAGAGGACAAAAACCATGCCTTCTGAGTTAAATGTCGAGAAAGCCGATGGGCATAGCAGTGGAAGACAGCTAGGCAGCTGCATGAGGCAGTGAAGGGGTAGGTAGGTGGGTATTGTCTTCAGAGATAATGAGAACGCCCGGTGTCATGGCAACTGGGTTTGGGATTTTCACTGATGTCCAAAAAATGGAGATGCTGAGTAGGGAAAGGGAGGTAGGAAGAGGGCTTAGAGGGTAAGCCCTTGACACAGATCCTTGCTCTGCAAGCATGGGGGCTGGCCAGGTTTGGTTGCATGTGCCTGTTTCCTCAGTCCTGGAGCCAGAGATAGGCAGACCCTGGGTTCAGTGGCCGACCAGCCTAGCCAAAACACTGAGTTCCTGGCTCAGTGAGAGTCCATCTCTCAAGCCAGTAAGCTGGAGAGCCATAGAGGAAGGCACCTGACCTCACCCTGCTCTGGTCTCCCCATGCATGTGCACAGACGCATGTTTGCACCACATCCCCACACCCCACCCACACACATCCTCATCAACACAGTGGAGTAGAAAGAAGGGAGAAGGGAGGAATGGAAGAAGGAAAAAGTTATACTTTCTGAGTCAGAACCCCATGCTGAGCAGGACTCAAAGGGCCAGGTAGCTTAGGAACACTCAGTCTAGCCAGGGGACAGACAACAAATGACCCCACAGGATAGCCATGGAATGTACTGGTATCACGTGACTGGTTGTCATGTTCAGACCAGGTTTTTTAGCTTTTGGTCCTCTTGTTAAAAACACTGTAATAAAGGCACACATGGGTTGTAAAATAACAAGGAGATATCGTTCAAAATTCTCCCTGAACGTTCACTTTACAGGACACAGTTTGCCTTATCCAGCATATGTCCCAAACTAGCTCAGGCTCACCTCCCAACCCTCATACCTAGATACCCGCATACCTGGAGTATGACTGAATAGAAATTGTGTGTGTTTGGTGGTGGTTAAGGAGAGAAGGAACTCAGTTCCATTGTCTGGAGAGAGGCGTACGTGCAGCTCAATGAAGACAAGGTCCTCGGTTGCTAACGAGTCGCATTGTTTGGAGAGAGGTGTGTGTACATAGTGTGTGCCAAGTGCAGTGTTGGAAGAGGGTGTGTGCACAGCACAAACCAAGTGGAGTCTCATCTCACTAAACTATTTGTTGTACTTCCCTGCCCCACTGGGAAGAGGGAGTGAGGCAAAAGAGAGCGTACCATGGCCCTTGTTAGCTTCAAGGTCACTAGCCCAGTGATTCTCAACCTGAGTCCCGGCCCTTTGACAAAGTTCCATCTCCAAAAATGTTTACATTATGATTTATAACAGTATCAAAATTACAGTTATGAAGTAAAAGCGAAGCTAATTTTGTGGTCGGGGGTCACCACAACATGAGGAACTGTATTAAAGGGTCACAGCATTAGGAAGGTGGAGAACCACAGCCCTAGCCAATGCTTCCAGGCCTTTTCTCAGACAACCCACAGAGTGAAACAGACTGAGGTGGGACTGAGGACCTTAGTACATTTAAGTACTGAGGTAGTAAAATGGCCTTGGACAGTCAAACCAAGTGTGTGACTGCCCAGGTCTGGGTTTATCCAGGAGGCCAAGAGAGTAGGAATATAGGGCTTTCTGGAGGAAGCCACTGTGATGGGGGGGGGGGGGAATATCATACTAATGATGCTTGACATCATCCCTGCTCCATCTGAAACCCTGTACACAGAGTGAATCCAGAAC
This sequence comes from Onychomys torridus, assembly GCF_903995425.1. Lineage (NCBI taxonomy): Eukaryota > Metazoa > Chordata > Mammalia > Rodentia > Cricetidae > Onychomys > Onychomys torridus. The sequence continues at coordinate 81,482,331 of NC_050449.1, forward strand.
CTGCTGAACGTCACCTCACCAGGAGGTTCTTTCTCAATATAAACTGCTGGGAATGAGTATAAGTATTACAGCTCTGAGGGGAGAGGCTGCCCCGCTAAAGGAAGTGTTACAGCTCTGAGGGGAAAGGCTGCCCCACTAAAGGAAGTGTTACAGCTCTGACGGGAAAGGTATCCTGGCAGCTGAGAGTCACACAGCACAACAGTCTCACATAGGAGATTTACTGGGAGGGAAAAGTTCAGGAGGGTGGCTACCTCTGCTCAGGGGAGAAGCAGCAGAGAACTGAGCAGAAGGCAGGGTTTCTGGTTGGGTGAGGGGGTGAAGAGATTTCCAGGTGGAGATTTCTGTAGCAGGCTTTCTTTTGGGCCACCAACCAGCTCCCAAATCATGACACGGAAACCCATTATTAGTTATGAGTGCTAGGCCTTAGCTTAGCTCTTGTTTTAATCTGTTTGTATTTATCTACATTTTGTCTTGGGTCTTTTTACCAATTTTCTTTCTGTATGTCCTGCTTTCCTGGCTGGCTGGCAGCTGCCTGGCTTCCAGCCCTGGGTGTGACCCTCTCTTTCTCCCTCATTCTCTCCTCTCCTCTCCTCTCCTCTCCTCTCCTCTCCTCTCCTCTCCTCTCCTCTCCTCTCTTCTCTTCTCTCTCTCTCTCTCTCTCTCTCTCTCTCTCTCTCTCTCTCTCCTAGATTTCTCCTCCTACTTAATCTCTCTGCCTGCCAACCATGTCTCTCCCTCTCCTGCCTAGCTATTGGCCATCCAGCTTTTTAATTAGACCAATCAGGTGCCTTAGGCAGGCAAGGTGAAACAAATGCAACACTTCTTTTCATAATTAAACAAATGCAGCATAAACAAAAGTAACACACCTTTACATTGTTAACAAAGGCAGCATAAACAAAAGTAACACACCTTTACATTGTTAACAAAGGCAGCAGAAACAGACGTAACACACATTTGCCTAGTTAAACAAATATTCCACAACAGATTTCCAGGGTGGAAATAGGTGGGTTTTCAAGTCCTGAGCTTGGGCTTTTTACTCTGTAGGGTAGAGCTTAACCACCTGCATCTGGAGGGGCTGGGTCCAGCTCTTGTGGACCTTAGAGTATTCTGTGTATGAATCCTGGTGGTTGGAGATTCTCAGGGACAGGGTCTGACCACTCATGCACCTCAAGGTGTTTAAAACAAGGCTGTCAGTGGCAGTTGCCTATGGCTGTCTGAGAGGTTCCTTTTGGAGACCTTTACTCAAGACAAACCAGTGTGAAACAAGGCTGTAGCATATGAGGTAGAAAGTTCCACATAGATGTAAGCATGGATGTTAATAGAGAGGTGCTTAGGAGGAGAGTATACATCCTTGGTGTGGACTGCTCAAGACAGAGATGCCCTTGCCATTACAACAGCCACACATATTTTTTTTAAAGATTTATTTATTTATTTATTATGTATACAGAAGAGGGCGCCAGATCACATTACAGATGGTTGTGAGCCACCATGTGGTTGCTGGGAATTGAACTCAGGACCTCTGCAAGAGCAGTCAGTGCTCTTAACCTCTGAGCCATCTCTCCAGCCCTACACGTATTGTTTTTGATGGCTTCTGAAATTACAGCTCAAAAGATAGCTAGGGAAACTTTTCTTTTTGGGTGAATGATATCATAGGGTGGTTCTTATATGTATTGGCTAGGATTAGTGCAGACAAGGTAAAACGCTAGGTCACAAGGGCTATAAGGAACCTTAAGCTGTTTTTACTATAAACAAAGTTTTAGTCTTATTTGAGAGATTGCCAGAAAATACTTAAGAAGGGGTAAGAGCCAGCCTTCAGCACGGTTTGTTGATATTTTAACACTGCTATTTGAAGACAAGTTTTTCTCTCTATAAAAGGAATATTGTTCCTCTGTCAGCAACCTTCATGGCCGATGTTAATTGTGCTGAAATTCTTGGTTCTCAGCTGGCAGGTTCTCAGCCGGCTCCAGAGGAAGAGATTCCTTTGTCTTTCCACTTACCTGTAATATTTCCTCACTTTCTAACTTGCTCAGAGTGCAGGGGGAACTGGGGTTAACTACGGCAGGAAGCCAACACCCACTGTAACAGAGACTTCTCCCTGTCAATCCCGATTCCCCAGAAGAATTGGAGAAGTCCTTAAGAAGAGAAACTGAAAACTTGTGTAATAATGCAAGGGAAGCGATGAGGAAAGAGGGTTTGTGGGTGTCAGCATTTTACTCAGATGGTGGTACATTGAACAATTAGGTCTGACATGTGAGCTAATTGCAGAAAACATCAGGAACAAGCTGGGTAGGGCCTGATAAAGGTGGTCTGGGAAGCGGTCTGACCAGAGGATGGTGGGACAGTGGTGTCCAGCTTAATGTTTGCTGGGGGTGTTGCAAATGTGCACATTCACAGCAGCTTCACTGGATGGAGAGCCCTGGGCAGCAATACTGTACCTACCTGTGATCTGAGTGTGTCCCTGGGCCTAGCCCAAGGGCCCCAAGTCATGTTTCTGAAGGTAAGGGGAACATCAGGACATGGTGTCAAGTCTCCCAGAGCCCAACCCATTTCAGGAGCCACTGGGCTAACATGATATGTTTAAAAATATTTTTTATTAGAAAATTCAAGGTACTTAATCCTTTTTTTCTTTTCCATTTTATTTAGGCACTGGGAAACCATGAATTTGATAATGGTGTGGAAGGACTGATTGATCCCCTCCTCAAAAAGGTCAAGTTTCCAATTCTGAGTGCAAACATTAAGGCACAGGGGTCGCTAGCACCCCAGATATCCGGACTGTATTTGCCATATAAAGTTCTTTCTGTCGGTGGTGAGGTTGTTGGGATTGTTGGATATACCTCAAAAGAAACCCCCTTCCTCTCAAATCCAGGTATCTTCTACTTTCACGGTGTTCATGACTTGGAAATAGATCTGGTAAAGCGGAGTTTGGCCATGTTTTGATGGACTGTGGTATACAGAGAATGGTGCTTAGCGTTTTAAACCAAGGTGGTAGATTCTGTGTTGTTCCAAGTTACTTCTGAAGGGTGTCACCATCTCTGCTCAGTGAACTTCTTTGTTGACTGTGTTGACTAAACAGTGTCTTTGCTTAATTCATGTGTTCAAAATTTCAAGTGAAGCCTGGAACAAGCAGATCCCATAGACTTCTGGCCCCTAGTAAAACACAGCTTTTCCAGGTCTAGTGGTTGGAGCATGCACATTGATACCTAGCACATTTAATTTATTTTAGCTAGGTGGTGAAATTGTGTGTGTGCATTCTATATACTTAGTGCCCAGAGCGGAGGCATTTCTTGAAACTATTTTGTTGAACTAACCAAAGGAGAGCGTAGCAGCATTCTTTCCACACTATTTCTCCCTGCCCCCCCTCCTGCTGGGGACCTGTGTTCCTCACACTGTTCTAGGCACTAGAAACACCAACCAAGAAGTCTGTATCCCCCGTGCTCACATATTCGGTGAGAGAATAAATGAATGAGGATGTGTCAGAAAGTAGCGAGGTGAAGAAGACCGAGACCAGAGGGGAGGAGGGCCTATGTGGCGGGAGGAGGGACACACCTTACTGTTTCAGAGGAATGCCAGAGAAGGCAGACAGAAAAGAGGGCAGTGGCAGTCAGTACTAATGGTCAGCTTCATAGGAATCACCTGGGAGACAAGTCCCCGGGCACACTTGTGAAGTATTGCCTTCACTGAGGTGGGAAGATCCACCATAAAGAAGGACGGCACCATTCCCTAGGGTTGAGTCCTAGGCTGCATACAAAGAAAAGGAGGTATCTGGTTGAGCACCAACATTCCTCACTCTGCTTTCTGACTGTGAGTGTCATGACCAGCTGCCACAGCTCCTGCCACCAGGACTTCCCCAAGATGATGAAGATCAATCACTGTGATTGATCTTCCATACTTTGTGCATGTGGAGTTGGCATGTAGTCAGGACTCAAGAGTTGCATCAGGGAAGTGGAAGCCTGAGCATGGCAATGGACAAGGGATGCATCTGTAGTAGTCTGCTGATGTTTGGAAAAACTCTTGATTTTCATACTGGGCTTTGCAGATCTACATTTTGAGTGATTTTTATCAGATTTTTTTTTTTTTTTTGCATTGGGGACATTTTCATTTTAGTGCTGGTTCTTAGAAGTTAGCATGAGGGCATCTAAATCAACTGCAGGGTGCTGGATGTGACTTCAGAACAGCATATTTCTGGTCCCTTTATGACCACTGAAGCTGTAAGACCTAAGGACTTGCTAAGTTTTGGCTACAGACTGAAAGGCCCTGTTCATTTCTCAGCATAGGAATACCCAGGCTGTGCTAGCCAGAGCCTGTGGCACTCATTAGTAGCACTGAGTGGCAGAGTGAGCTCCATGAGGTATGTACCCCAGCCCAGGATGAAGCTTTGATGTAATACAGCACTCAGTTCTACTCTAAGGCTGCTACTCCCTGCCTGCAAGTGAGTAGTTATCTATCATGCTTAAGTTAGTTTTCAAGGGACAGCAAGATGACTCTGTGAGTAAGGACACTTGGCACCACACCTGATGTTCAGTCCTGGGAATCTACAAGGTAGAAGATCACTGATTCCTATAAGTTTTCCACTGATATCCACAGCATGCCATGGCATACACATCCCCAAATAAATAAATGTAAAAAACACTTTTTGAAATTGGCATTCAAAGTCTACTTGTTGACATTTTAGGTTTGAAGACAGAATATTCCAAGTTTCCAAACAAAGCAATGGAATTAAGAACAGTTGTGGACACCATACTTTTGTGCTCACTTTTTGGCATGGTTTTTTGGATGGTCTAGATTTAAAAAAGAGATAGAAGCAAACCATATCTGAGGTATCCTCATAGTATGAGATTGAGTTTATGCAAATATATCATACATGGCCCAATGAGAGCGTTCAATAGATAAAGATGTTCCCCACTTAACCTGATGTCTTGAGTTCATTCCCTAGGAACCACATAGTGAGCGAAGAGAACCAACTCTTGAAAATTGTACTATGACATATATGTGTACACAAAAATAAATGTTTAAAAATGTGTGTGTGTGTGTGTGTGTGTGTGTGTGTGTGTGTATAAAATCTACAACTTTAACCAAGCACAGCAATATTAGGTGAATCCAGCCAATGACATTGATTTAACCTTTCCCTGTTTGTCAAGGCTTTTGTACTAGATGTATTCATACATTTTGCTCTCCATAATTGGAAAGCTTTAATAAGAAATTAATATGCTTAGTGTGTTGGTGTATAAACAGTAGTGAACATTTTTAATATCCATTTTATTCATTTTCTTCCTTAGGGACAAATTTAGTTTTTGAAGATGAAATCACCGCATTGCAACCTGAAGTAGATAAACTAAAAACTCTAAATGTGAACAAAATCATTGCACTTGGACACTCTGGTTTTGAAATGGATAAACTCATTGCTCAGAAAGTGAAAGGCGTGGATATTGTGGTGGGAGGACACTCGAACACCTTTCTTTACACAGGTAATGGTTTCAATTGCATTCTGCAAACTAGGACATTTGAGTCAGTTATTTTCACTCTCTTTACCTTTGTAGCTGTTACTGTTACTATTTAGTGTGTAATATACATTGTATAATGTGTAATATGCCACATAAATGTAATTTGTATTGAATGAGGACAGGTAATCTTACTGGGAGACATTTCAAGAATTCATTCATTTCATGATTACAAGACAGTGCCTCAAGCATATAGCACACATAATAAAAAGAAAAGAATACTGATCTTCAGCCAAAGGTCAGTTATGATAGACTTTTTAAAAGGTATTTTTTTATCTTTTCAGTGATTCTTGGACCTGAACCCAGGGCTTTCTACATTCTAAGCCTCTATATCCTCAGCCTTTGATTTTCAAAGACAGGGTGTCACTATATAGCCCAGATTAGCTCCAATCTTGTGACTCTCATGCCTCTGCTTCTTGGGAGAGTGGTAGGATCATAAGCATGCACTGCTGTATCTGGTTTGGAAGTTATTATCATTGTTATCATTATTACTATTATATTAGTATTTTTAAATGCTGAATGTTATATTTGAAATCAGAAAATGAGATAGAGTACAAATTATAGAAGGAAAAGAAACATGATATTGGGTGGAAAGTCCTCATTCCTAACTCCCTTGAATGACCTTGAACAGTCAGGTCACCTGACCCCCTCTGGATGTGTTGGCTTCCTGATGAGGAGTCTATCACTGTTTTGGAGATGAAAGGCTCAGAACAGACTTACTAGTTTGGCCTCGGGTGAACATCCTCTTGGCTGCATCACAACATGGCAGAGAATCAGGAAGGGAAGTGGATATGAGCAGAAGGGTCAAGTGTGTATGGTGGCCTCCCTTTACAACCACTTCCTGTCACCAAACTAACAGTGGTGTCAAGAGAACTACATTAATCTCTTCTGAGGGTGTTGGCCCCAGTGACCTCATCACCTCACATTAGACACTTCTTGAAGGTTTCACTGTCCCTCAGTGTCACCATTGAGGACTAAGCTGCTCGCACATGAACACAAAGGGGACAAGCCACATCCAAGCCACAGCAGACTCAGGTAGGTCCTCATACTTATTTGCTCTTATTTCAGTTCTGTGCCAGCCTTGTGGATAAGACCCTTTCAGAACCTGGGGGTTTTGCAGCTCTTCTCCAAGGCGGTATCAGAAGTGTATAACTCACAGCAGGCGTAAGCTGGCTCTCCTGTCACTTCATCCTTTGCAGGTTTGGCTGGGAGCCATAGTAAAGCATGACATTTTACAGGGGGATCTAATAGGTATGTGTACAAATTTGTGCGTGCACTCTCGTACAAAGTAAACTGAAATTTCCCCAAGCAGCCGGAATAACCTGCCTCTCTGGTTGTTCCACTGTTTGTTGTTTTGTTTCATTTTATCTTGACACAGGGTCCCACGGCAGCCCTGCTGGCCTTAAACTCACTATATAACTGAAGCTACCCTTCAACTCCTGATGTGCCCAAGTACTAAAATTATAGGATATAGGCATGTCCCACCATACCTAGCTCTTGTCTTCTCTTGCCCTCTCACCCCTCCGTCTCCCTCTCCTGTTCCCTGTCTTCCTCTCCCCCCCCCCACCCCGCATTATGTTGTTTGTTTTGCTTTTATTGAGTCTCACTCATGAGTCTTACTATGTAGTGCTGACTGACACGGAACATGTTGTGTTGACTAGACTAGCCTTGACTTGAAGACTTCCCTTCCAATAGTATGACACCAAGCACTGATGTCACAGGCATGACACCATCTTGATCTATGCTACTTTATGGCTTCTGTGTGGCTGTTGACTGTGGTGCCCTGCTAACCCAAAAAGCTGGGTGGGGGTATCGTACCTATTATCCTTTTGTTCTTATAGCTCAAACTATTACCCTAGACATTGAAGTCCTGCAGCATAGGCTAAGATATCTAAGGATAACCTGTAGCTTGCTTATCTGTAACTCCTGAATAGATTGTTCCAGTCTCTTAGACGCTGACTTGAGTCTCGGTTGTTTATTCCACATTTTGTAATACATTCCCAAGATTAAACCTGCTTTCATGAAAATGTATTTTAGCTCTCTTTTGAGGACAAACTTAGCAACTAAAGGACACAATAGGAGATAAGGCCTACTTACATATTTAAACAAATTTTTTGGCAACCTTAAAAAAACAGATTTTTCAGGCTGACAAAATGACTCAGCAGATAATGGTACTTGCTGCACAAGACTAGAGACCTGAGTTTGATCCCCAGAACCCACATAATGGTGGAAGGAAAGAAACTGACTCCCAAAAGTTGTCCTCTGACCTCATATGTGCCATGGCATCCTCTCTCTCTCTCTCTCTCTCTCTCTCTCTCTCTCTCTCTCTCTCTCTCTCTCTCTCTCTCTCTCTCTCTCTCTCACACACACACACACACACACACACACACACACCACACACACACACACACACACACACACACAAAAGCTTAAGTGATTTTCTGCCAAACCATCCTATGAAGTTACCATGAAGCTAAAATAATAGTATGTTAAATATTATTTAGTAAATATATTTTTACAGCCCATGAAAATTTAGATCCTTCTGTGTTTTGAGACCAGAACTCACTGTAGCCCAGACTGGTCTGGAACTTACTCTGTAGTCCAGGCTAGATTCAAACTCATGGAAGTTCTTCTATGTTAGCCTCCCAAGTGCGGGGATTACAGGTATGAGGCACCATTCCCAGCTCAAAATTTAAAAGTGTGAGAAACTTCTCAGCATACAACACAACACGATCCAAAGGAAAATGTCCCCAGAGCACCTGAATAGCACCCTGATATTTTCTGTTCTTTTATTTAATCATTTTTGCTTGTTATTGCCCATTAAGTTAGTTCCCACCCCACCCCCATGTAGCCCAAATTCTAAAAACCTACCAGTTAAATGAAGCATGACTAACATTGCATAAGTTATCCCCAACCTCAATGGAGAAACTCAGTCCAGGTTCTTTCCACTAACCCTGGCATGGCCTGATGTCACAGTGAAGAAGAGGGGGCTTCCCAGCCAGGCTTGCAAAATGTTAGAGCTATGGGAATGTTGCCCGAGAGGCAGATGCTGTCTCTGGAGGTGTTACATCCTGAAGTCACAAAGTGGTCCATGAAAAAGGTAGGGAAATGGGTTCAAGTTGGAATCTGCAGCAGGCAGGCCAAAGACTATCCTGTCTTTGTGGGGTTTTGTTGTTGCTGTTATTGTTTTGTTTTGTTTTGTTTTGTTTTGTTTTGTTTTGTTTGTTTCGAGACAGGGTTTTCCTGTATAGCCTTGGCTGTCCTGGAACTCATTCTGTAGATCAGGCTGGCCTAGAACTCACAGAGATCCACCTGCCTCTGTCACTGAGTGCTGGTGTGTGCCGCCGCCACCCAGTGTCTTTATGATTCTTCAAGAGACTCCTCAGGAGTCCCTGTCTGCCTCCCAGTAATTGAACTGGACATTTGGTTCTTCAAGTCTGTATGGTCTTGGACAAGTGAAGACATCAGTTTCTCTCTGCAGTTCAGCAAAAAGCTCAGCACTGGGAATGTGTGACCCTCCCCCCTTATGATATACTGTCCCTACAAAGGCAACCATGCAGAGGCTATTTACTGTTCAAGATTTTAGGAAATCTTTTCTTTCTCTTTTCTTTATTATTATTATTATTATTATTATTATTATTATTATTATCATCATCATCATCATTATTATTATTTTGTAGAACTTACAATGTCCGCAGGCTACTATGGTAAACTGTGGGGCTCATACAACCTGCCCCTTCTTATCACTGTACCAATGGCTTCCCAGCACCCTCCCATATCACTGAGTGGTTAGCACCCAATTTCCTATCTCCTTCTCCACACCAGCCCCTGCCTTCATCCTGTGAGGAAGAGTGTCTGTGTGAACAATAGATTCACTACCCCAGGCTCACAGCATCTTGTTCCCATCCCCTGAATGACTGTCACCTCCGTTCCATCTCAACATCTTCACTTCTCAGACAGGCTGAGACTTGGTCATTTGCAGACAGCTTCAGAACTCCACTCTTGGACCCCAATATGCCACTCTTGGACCCCCATGTCCCAGGCTCCTCATTCGTTTGTGTATGTGTGTGTGGGGGGGTTCATTTTTGGTTTTGTTTTGGGTTTTTTGTTTTTGTTTTTGTTTTTTGTTTTTTCTTTTTGTGTTTTGTTTTGTTTTGTTTTGTTTTGTTTTGTTTTGTTTTGTTTTGTTTTGTTTTGTTTTGTTTGAGACAGGGTTTCTCTGTGTAGCTTTGGAGCCTGTCCTGGAATTCACTCTGTAGACCAGGCTGGCTTTGAACTCAGAGATCCACCTGCCTCTGCCTCCTGAGTGCTGGGATTAAAGGCATGCGTCACTGCCCAACATCTCTGTGCTCCTTTTAAAGCCAGCCTTCAGAGGTACAGAAGCCTCCAGTCTCCTGACCAGTCTGGCTGCTTTCCCATTTTTCTCCTGTTAACCTGGTTAAGTGACACGTGAGAGGCAGGGGTCCAGGATTGCTGAATGGATTCTTTTCTTTCTTTCTGTTTTGGTAATGGATTTTTGTTTTGTTTTGAGACAGTGTATCTCTGTGTAGACCAGGCTGGCCTCAAACTCACAGAGATTCACCTGCCTATGCCTCCCATGTGCTGTCATTAAAGGCAACCCAGGGTTGGTACAGCTCTTTTTAAAGATTTGATTGCTCAGGCATTTTTTTTTTTAACCTTATTTTCAGTATGATTGACTCTGGACTTAGGCACACATTCACTGAATATGAAATTCACCTTTTTCCATATATATAAAGAAGAGAAATGTTAAGAATACAGAATTAGGGGTTGGGGATTTAGCTCAGTGGTAGAGCGCTTGCCTAGCAAACGCAAGGCCTTGGGTTTGATCCTCAGCTCCACATACAAAAAAAAAAAAAAAAAAGAATACAGAATTAAAACAAATGGAGTTCACAGAATAATTACAGAACTGCTCTGTGTTCTGGACCTTGGGCAGGGATCAGAATGAGAAGGGCAGATAGAGACCTCTGTTGACAGTCCTTCAGTCAGAATGGTGTGTCCCCCCTTTAAAGATAGGGTCACAAACCTGGCTTAGAACTTGCTAAATAGCCAAGGATGACCTTGAACTTGTGGTCCTCATGCTTCTACCTCCTGAATGCTGGGTTTCCAGGCATGGACCACTATATCCAATTTTATGCAGTGCTTGGAATCAAGCCCAGGGCTTTGTGCATGTTCAGTAGACAATGTGCCAACTGTGTCACAACCCATCCTGGCAGCCACTGTTCATCTCTCCAGTACGTACCTTCAGAGCAAGGCTTTTCTCCACTCATCACCCCTCTTTGCCCAGGGTGTTTTTATGTGGCCCCAGGCATATGAATATATCAAATTGGGCGTATGTTTCAAAACTTCCTGAAAATAAATCAGAAGGAAAATTATTTTATTTTTAAAATGTATTATTGTGTGTATGTATGTGACATGTGCACTTGTGGGTATGAGCATGCATATGCCAGAGCGTATGTGTGGAGGTCAGAGAACAACTGTGGGTTCCAGGATAGAACTCAGGCTTGGAGTCCAAGCATTTTTACCCACTGATTATTTCACCATTGCAAGAAACTTATTTTAAAGTAATTCTTTGGCATGCATATAAGTTTACCATTTACTAAAGACAAAGCAAATTTAAATACTAGTGAGATGGATCTGCTTATTTTATGTAGAGATTTAAATTTTGGCTAAATATTTGATACTTCAGCATCTTCAAGGTTTTTTCAGAGTTGATCAATATTTTGATTTTATAATCATCCATCCTGAAAATGCCACTTTGCATAAATACATAGTACAGAATGGCAGAATTATGTTTAGAGCCTTTTCAGAAATTGTTGGACATTCTGACCTAACCAAGCTTAACTTAATGTTTTCAATGAAACTCAGGCCAGCAATTCAAACAGCATTTTTTTTTAATCAAATATGCTCTGATGCAATAAACTCCAAAGATGAACTAGCTTGTTACTTATGTACTAAGGAATGATGGCAGAGATATATTAAAAGTCTTTTTTTATGACAAAAATCATGTTTTCATAAGAGCAAAAAAATTGTATGTACAGTAGCAACAATGCAGATAATCTTGTCTTTCCAGAGCATCCTTAACATTTGTCCCATGTACAGGACAGAGAAACAGTCTCCAAGGAACTGTTTCCAGGCACTTGATAAGAACTGCTGACATCCAGGGTTTACTATGTGCACTGGAGAACTAGCCAAAGGGCAGCAGTGTGACCAGTGGCCTCAGCCGTGATCTCCCTGGGTATTTTTTAGGTCAGCACAGGGACCTTCCTCATTCCAGTGATCACTCACTCCTGTCCTTTTAGAAAGCCTCTGCCTGGCCCAGCTTTAGCACTTACTTCCTTTTGAGCAAAACCGCAGCATTTTGCAAGCACACAGCAGTGGTCAGTGGTCTCATTCTACGTGAGACTGCTTTTCAAGATGAGTCTCTTGAAAGCCAAGCTTTGGAAAGAATGACTGTGAATAAATGGCAGTCTGGATCCCTGGGCAGGTAGATCTGTTATCCAAGGAGAGTTGGTCAACTCCTGTGAACTCCCAGGCCCAAAGTGCCCTGAGCACTGAGGACTTCACAGGATGGATGCTCGAGCCTCCTTAGCTCTGCTGTTTGGTGGACTGGCATGCAGTCATTTTTTCCTTTCAGTGGAATGTGGATTGGGATTGTGGAATGGGCTCACTCCTCTTACAGGATCCGTTTGCTCCCTGGTTCAGTCAATACTGTCTGGCAATCTTCTTCATCTCATTGAGCCCAAGCTTTCCATAACAGGAAATGATGGTAGTGGAATTGTCATAGGGACTGATCAAGGTAAAATATGAGCAGAAGTGGGCTTAGAAATACAAGTCTAAGAGAAGTACCCCAGTTTTATATTCTGAGAATATGTCCCCTACACTCTTTATATACATGGACATGGTCTGTTTCTCTGGAGAACACTGAATTTTACTTAAAAAAAAAATGATTTCTTCCTAATAGGTACGCTGCCACCGTTCCCCCCCACACACTCCCCATGGCTATTCATAAATATATTTTCTTTAAATTTTCAGAATTTCAAAGATGGAGAATCAATAATTTTATTCTTCTTTTTCCAAATATTCTACAACACTGCTTTTATGTTGTGTAACAAATAAAAAGAACTCAGTGTATTCTGTAAACTTAACCATTAATCTTAAGCTTGAAGTACAATATTATTTTTAAATATGTTTTTACATTCTCCAACTGTATCTGATAGTTGTCCAGACCCCAGTTTGAATCATCCATTCCTTGACTGAGGACAGTACCCTGCTGAAGTCCCTTTGGACACTTCTGAGGTACTGGGAGATGCAGGGTTTACCATGTCCACATGTGTATCCCCAGCACCTCGGCCACTCAGGTGGAGTCCTGTCTTGGTTACTGGAACACAGTCTGTAGACAGTTCTTCTCATGCCAAGATGATAAGCCACATACCTAAGGAGGAAGGCGTGGCTTCATGTGGAGACAATATTTTGGTGTGGAGAGCCTTGGGCTGAAGGACTGGGGGTGTAGAACTGTGGTTGTGTTTATCTATCACACACAGGCCCTGGGTCTGCCCCCCAGTACTGCAAAAAGTCATAAACTTTTTAGGTCTTTGGCTGAATAGCATGAAATGGTGTGGGAAACTTGAAGCCCTGGATTGTTTTCCCTGCCAGTGGTTTCCTGGAGTTGCCAAACGCATGGCAACTCCAGGGGTAAAGAGGGCTCAGCCTTGGCGGAAGCAGGGATTAGCTACCAGCCCCGATATTACCTCAACCACAAAGGAAGCACTTTGCCTTTTCCTGTCCCCCTGTGTGAGATGTCCTTGACAGATCTTTTGTTCTCAGAAAAGGAACATCAAGACTTTTCTGAGCTAGAGAGTAGGTACTCCCTACCAGATGGGGGCTGGTTTTGCAGAGTGCTGCTGAGTTAATGAAGCATTTGACAAGATTGTCAGGTTCCTAACTTTCAACAATCTGTTTAAGCTATTTCCATGGAAGCAAAAAGCAAAAAGCAAGCAAGCAAACAAACAAACAAAAAAACAACGAGGCAAAAAGTCTGGCTTGCCATTCTCTTTAATTTCCAAGAAACCACGAGATGTCTGATTTCTGCAATTTGTTAGTCCCTTTTCCGCTTGGATGGGAGATTCTCTGCCACACTGTGGACATTCGGGAAATTGCAGCTTTCCAAACATTGCTCAGAAGGAAGCCTTGGCAAGGTTAAGAAGAGGCTGTTGTAAATACCTAGTCCCCACCAGTGAAGGGCAGGGTCTATCCTTGCCCAAAGGCCACAGAAGAGGAAGAGAAGGATTAGATTTAGTAGTGTCCCGCCTCCCTGGGTCTCTGCCATGTCTTCGCTCATCTACATGAACAGCGGAATGTTAACACAGGAAGCGGCTACCCCCTGCTTGTGTAATGCTGGTATTTGTAGTGCTTGTGTGTCTTCGAAGTTGACTGGGCAGAAGTAAGTTCTTCATAGCATGCCACCTTGGCTTTTCTTAGGTAAATAGAAGGGCCTGAAAGAGCTTGGAATGCAAAGGCTTTGCATGTAATTTTGTAAGTGGCCTGTGCTTACCAGCTTACCCACTGAGAATAAATAACCCACAGCAGGCTGCTCTCGGTGGAAGAGAGGACAGGTCAGTGTCTCACACCTTTGGTTTTCAGTCAACTCCCTATCACATTCCAGTATGTGCCCTTGGGTATCTGCTATGGTAGTCAGTCTTCTTGTCTGTAAAGTACAGTTAACATGACGTGCTTCATGGGAAGCTTGGAGAACTAAATGTAATTATAGTCAGAGCCTCCTCTCAGAACTGATTCATATGTGAAATAAATCGTGTACTGAAGTTCTCTGCACCTTCTGTAAACGTCTAGTAGGAGAGACTAGTCGTGTGTGTAGTGGGCAACAGAAACAAAATGGGCCAAGGGTATCAATTTCATAATCTAATTCTAAGCAGCCCAAACTATCATATCACTTCCACAGAAATTCGGTATGAATCATGAATCATGTGCTAGGGCATACCTGTAATCCCAACATTTTTGTGGGAGGCTGACACAGGAGGATTATAAAGTCAAAGCCAGATTGGAACTACACATTGCTTTTCAAAAGATGTCTCAAAAGCCAATCGAAGCAAATGAAGCACAGTATACATCAAGGAGAGGTGACGTTAACTTAAACATACAGGTCAATGAGATGGCTTAGCATGTAAAGATGCCTGCTGCCCAGCCTGAGGACCTGAGTTTGATTCCTGGGACCCACACACGTGACCTCCCCTGACAAAAATAAAAGCTTAAAAATAAATTCAATTCCTGGTAAGAAATTAAACATGGCAAGTAATGAGATGCTGGGCATCATACCTCTTCTGTGGCCACTCTGACCCTCAGGCAAACGAGGAGGCCTCTGGGTGATCAAGGCTCCCGAGTTCTTCCTGTGGCCCCCTGTGAGATAAAGGCCTGCAGAACTTTGCTGATGTAAAGGTTAGCTGGAGAGGTGTTTGTTGGTCCCTTACAAGATGAAGGCATTCTCTAGAGTTTACAGTTGTCAATGAGAACAGAGGCAGAGCTGTTCTGCTGCCGAATTCTCAGGTGTGTTTAGGAACAGCCACATTCACTCTATGATAGGTAGTGTAGTGCACACCTGTAATCCTAGCCCTGGGGAAGCAGCGGCAGGAAGGTTTTGCAGAAAAACTGAAGTCCATCCAAATGGCTTGATTAATTCATCCAGCCAGGGGGAACAGACAGAGTCTGCATGGAAGAGGGTTAATCTTAGCAGTATTGTGTTTTTGTATGACCCACATCAGATCACCAGGCACAATGCCCTAGACTTTGAAGCAGCTTAGTAAATGCCCACTGAGTGAAGAATGGCAGGATTTATATGCCAAAGGGCATTTGGAATCAGTGACAAACATCCCACAGGGGCTCTGAAGGACCAGCCATGTAGAGCAGCAGATGGCGAGTCATCAAGTTAAAACTCACTGTCATCCAGCCAGTGGCCTGCCATGTGCCAAGGCTGACTTGATCAGCTTTGCCTCTTTTATTTCAGGAAACCCACCTTCCAAAGAAGTGCCTGCTGGCAAGTACCCATTCATAGTCACCTCTGATGATGGCCGGAAGGTTCCTGTGGTCCAGGCCTATGCTTTTGGCAAATACCTAGGCTATCTGAAGGTTGAGTTTGATGACAAAGGAAATGTCATCACTTCACATGGAAACCCCATTCTTCTGAACAGCAGCATCCCCGAAGGTGAGATCTGGGGAGAGTCTAACAACTGACAAGTTATTCGACTAGGTCCTCTGTCCCCTCCTTCCTTTTGCTTTGCTTCAGGAAATGGCTGTAATACTGGTAGAGAATTTAGCTTCTCCCTTGTGCTTACTCTCTTCATTTGTAAGGAAATTTCAAATTGCCAACGCCCAAATCCTCACTTGCTTTTCCAAGTCTGCTCAGAGCACCACTGCTCCTTCTGCTTTTCAAAAGCTTAATCTGGGGAGGCAAAAGCCACTCAGCTCCTGTCTAGAGAGGAGAAGAAGACTGAACCAAAGCAATTCAAATAGGACAGAGTATTGCTCAAGACCTGGCCCATCTAACAAGAGGCAGGGACAGTGCGCTGTGGGCCTTAGCCTCTTCATTCATGAGACAAGGCATACCTCTTTGTGGTGGTGTTGTTGTTTTGGTTTCGTTCTGAGAAGAGCTTCTCCATATATAGCCCAGGCTAGAGTTATATTGTACACAGCATATCTGTCAAGAAGAACCTCTTGTTTTGAGACTCAGAATGAAAGTATCATTATGCCATCCATTTTCACACTGTATTCGTGAGCATACTGCTGTGATTTTACCAGCCCTTTTCTATTCACTATCTGCTCAGAAGGATGGGCAGGGAGGTCTCACTGTACCCAGGAGAGGCTGTGGTCACACCATAGGCTTTTCAACAGCTAGAGAGGAAACAAGCTGGGAACCAAACCCTCGGTAGATCCTCTGTACTTGCACAGCCTTTCAGTGCTCATGACACCACCATGGTGTCATCCTAGGTGGGCTGGCATGTGCTCATCCAGATGTTGAGTTGATGCTGAGATGCTCAAAAGCATCCTTGAGGTAAGAAACACCCAGGTATTAATTTCAGAAAACAAAATAAATAGTCATAAGGAATATCATAGCCAAAACCAAAACGCACAAATGTACTAATGCATACTCCCAGCAGGGAAGCCTGACAACACTTGACTTCTCTAGCATTTACCCACTAGGAGATCTGCTTTAATGACAGGCCTTTCCTCTCATGTGCACCTTTCTAATGTCCTTCCTTCCTGTCCTAGATCAAACCATCAAAGCAGACATTAACCAGTGGAGGATAAAGTTGGATAATTATTCTACCCAGGAACTGGGGAGAACAATTGTCTACCTGGATGGTTCCACTCAGTCATGCCGCTTCAGAGAATGCAACATGGGCAACCTGATCTGTGATGCTATGGTGAGCCGTCTGCAGGGGCAGAGCACCTGCATCTAGGGAGGGAAGAAAGGAAGATAGAAGATAGATGCAACAAGGACAAAGTGATGGCAGTAAAATTGGGAATTTTGGTACATTTAGTACCCAGACAGAAGCTGGAAGTGTGACTGGTTTCATACTGAACACCTTGGCGAGGAGGCAAGGAGAGACTAGAAGACAGACCATCACCATATTGCTTTACAAGGACTACAACCTTTTAAAATATGTCTTTCTTAGATGTCTAAATCTGGGGTGTTTCTTTCTGTAAGATGATCTGAAGATTGGAACCCACCCAACCCCACTGCCACTGCCAGATGATAACCCAGTCAATCAAGCACATCTGCTTGGGCCTGACTTGACAGGGCAGTTTTTCCCTGATTTGTCCTCTTGGCTCTAAAGAACATGGGCCTCATGTAACTTGCACTTCTTTCCCAAGCACAGAATGACAAGACATAGCTATGGTAAAGTGTCTGGCTAGAGCAAGATCATTCATGAAGAGCATTTTTGCAGGGCTAAATGGCCAAAGTGGCTTCATGGGGCTACGTTGAGCAAAGGTCTCTAGGCTGGACTATTGCTCTCACAGGCTCACCCATGGGGAGCCTGTCAGTGTGAGTATCCTGCTAGTGTCAGTGTCTGTGATACAACCACACTCCACAAACTCTGGCCAAGTGAGTGACAGCATGAACGCCCTCCAAGATGAGGTCCATCCAGGCTGGCTACTGAGCACTGTGGAATCAGTATGAAAACCAACCAAGCAGAAACATCTAGACAAAAATCTAGAAACACCCCAGGGTGCTACCTAACCTTTCTGTCAAAGAGGCTGAGGTAAACATAGCTTTTACTCTTTGCTTGTTTTAGAAAGCACACATTTTGAGGCAGGAGAGTTGGCTCAGAGCTTGAGAGTAAGTGGACCTGGGTTCAATTCCCAGCACCCACACAGTTGCTTACAACCATCTGTAACCCCAGTCCCAGGGGATCTGATGCCCTCTTCTGACCTCCACAGGCACACATGTGGTACACATACATACATGCAGGCAAAACACTCATGCACTTAAAATATAAAATAAACAAACCTAAAAAAATAAAAGGTTTAAGGCCATGTTTGGTGGTGCATGCCTTTAATCCCAACATTCAGGCAGGAGACGGAAGCAGGAGGATTTCTCCAAGTTTGAGGCCAGTCTGGTTTATATAGAACAAGCAAGAGCTATATAGAGAGACTGTGTCTCAAAACAAATAAACAAAAGCACACATTTTTACTTGCTGTAACTGAGTGTGTGCTTTGTAAAATATGCTTGTGCTTTTGACTGGTTGAAGGCTAATAGAAGATAGGCTAATAATCATTTTATGATTAATAATGTATACAATGAGTTTTAGTTACAGTTGGAAAACCTCTGGGAACTTGGGAGTAGGAGATGAAACTTTGTTTTGCTCAGTAGAGGTAACCAGATTCCTAGAACTGATACCAAGAAAGAAGACCCAAAGTAACTAAATGTCTGCTACTATTGTAGATTAACAACAACCTCAGACACCCAGATGAAATGTTCTGGAACCACGTATCCATGTGCATTTTAAATGGAGGTGGCATCCGGTCCCCCATTGATGAGAGGAACAACGGTATGCACCTGGGCCCACTTCCTCAGCTGTCCATGTTGTCTCTTCCCTGACTGTGCCCACAGCACCCTCCACAGCCAGCCACATACCAAACTGCTGGGCCTTTAACCTTATGTTAGCTGTGACTCAAGTGCAGTGCGTCGACAAAAGGACATATATGCCTTCTCATATGTATTCACACAGATGCTAAACCTCAGCTTGGTCTAAATCTCCCACTTGCAAAGCTATTAATTGTTGCTGTTTTATATAATGTATTGAACATTTTTACATCTAGAGAGAGAAAGACCAACTCATCAACCTCCTATGCTGGAAAGGACATCTCAAAGACACACTTTATATATTTGCAGATACACAAGGTCCTATCACACATTAAAACAAATCCACTAGGCAGATGCTTAAGGCTCTGCTGCAGCCCTCGCTGACATACTGTCGAACCCCATTGGTATAAGGCCTCAAGCTCATTTCAGATAATAGAGCAGGTGGCTAGAACACTCTGCCTGTGTAGAACTGAGCAATGTTTAACCAACTACTGAAGATCCAGCCCAAACCAGGAGATCCAAGGCTGAGAAGAGTGGACTTGGTCCTTTGCAGGCTCAACCCCCTTACCCCATGGTGGACAGCAGGGCAGAATCTTTCAGTACACTCCCTCCCCAAGTGTACTTCCCATCCCCACTTTACTCCCTCAGCCCAAGGGAGCCAGTCTCTGGGTAAGCATTTTCTTCAACTTTTTTTTTTCCTCTCCTGATTCATTTTTAACTACCTAAGGCACAATCACCTGGGAGAACCTGGCTGCTGTACTGCCCTTTGGAGGGACATTTGACCTGGTCCAAATAAAAGGTTCCACTCTGAAGAAGGCTTTTGAGCACAGCGTGCATCGCTATGGCCAGTCCACTGGGGAGTTCCTGCAAGTGGGGGGTAAGTGGCACATCCTGTAGAGCACAATGTCCAGTAATATAGGCCTTCCTGGTTGGCTCAGCTCCTTACCTCTGTGGCTGGACTTGGGTTTTCTCCCAGCCAACCCCATCTTTCAATGACTGGACTCCTGGAGTTACTGTGGATAAGTTGAGGTCAGACCCAAGCCCTTGGCAATGAGTAGTATTTGCCAACCCTAATTTGGAAATTGGAAGGGCATCCATGGGAGCTGACCTTCTGAACACTAGTCAGATCAGCTGGCATGAGGCCTTTCTATTGGAATCTTGTGGATGCAGGTTAACATTCTTAAACAAAAGCAAAAGCTCTCTCCATTATTGTTAGCTACCTGGGACTATAATAGGGTTCAAAGGAACAAAAAGTAAAAGCATAGACAGTCTACTCTAATCCTGCTGGGGGAGGGCATGTCACCAACCCCCCAGCTTGCTTTCTCTCTGACTGCAGTGAAGAATGGAAATGAATGTTCCTCAGATTGCTAAAGGCTTCTTCATTGAGGGTGGGTGGGGAGTGCTGGAGAGTAAACGCATGCTGGGCAAACATTTTCTACTTTATTTTGTGCTGTTGGGAATTGAACCTGGGGCCTCATGCATGCTGGGAAAAATGGTTTTTAGCACTGCTATGTCCCAGCTCCTATAAGATTCTGAAATGCTTTTCTTAGGGATCAATTCCACAATCCAGAGTTTTAATCCTTAAAATAGTGACATATTTTACTCCAAAATAATTTTGTGGCCTCATTTTCTCACTTTTTATTAATCTTGCTTTATTCATTTTGAGACAGGATCTTATATAGTCCAGAATGACCTCAAACTCACTATGTAGCCAAAGTTAACCCTTAACTTCTGATCCTCCTGCCTCTATCTTCTCTCAAATACTGGGATTACAGTTATGTCCTGTAGATGAACAGTCTTATTAAATATAAAACACAGAGCCAATTGCAGAGTGAAAAGCCCAAGAGGTCAGAGCAGTAGCTGAGAGCTGAAAATTAAAACTGCCTTTCTTACCCTTTGCTGTCACTGTCGTCCTTCCCCTCAGAAAGAGACCTACTTCCTGTGTGTCTGTCCTTTTTATAGACTTTCTGCCTTCTCATTGGTTGTAAACCCAACCACATGACCTCCTTGTCACTGCCTGTCTACACAGACCTCCAGGTCTCTATGGTTGGTATTGAGATTAAAGGTATGTGTGTCACCATGCTAGCTGTATCCTTGAACACACAGAGATCTGCCTAGCTTTGCCTCCCAAGTGCTGGGGTTAAAGGTGTGTGCCACCACCGCCCAGCTTCTGCTATAGCTTGCTATTAGCTCTGACCCCCAGGCAACTTTATTTATTAATATACAAATAAAACCACATTTCAGTACAAATAAAATTTCACCATAATGTCCCACTGTGCTTGGCTTCATGTTGCCTGTTTTTTGTTTTTATTTTTGACAGAATCTCAACATGTGTACTCCAGGATAGACTCAAACAATGTAGCTCAGCCTGACTTAAAATGTATGGTGATTCTCCTGCCCCTCCACAGGCTGGGAGTTCCAAGCTTCATTTTCATTTTAGTTCATAGAACTGCTTGATGGGGGTTGCTGTCTGAGAGGAGACCCTGGCTTGCTGTGTGAGGAGTAACCCTGACATGCAGCATTTTCCCAGGGCAGAGCCAAGAACCTGTGATGTTCTAGCACAGTGCTGAGTATGAGTATTTGTGAAATTTTCCAAATTAGAATGACTACATTCAGTCTTCAAAGCTGGTGCAAATACTCACTTCCCAACAATGCACAGCTCACTTTCCAAACCCAGTGAGCCATTACTGGACCAATGAGTTCAGGATTATAATCACCCTTTCCTTTCTAAGGGTCAGTTCTCCTTCAGTGGATCTCTCATATACTGGAGGCCTCAAGGATGAAGGTAACTAAGGGTAGCTACACCATTGCCAACATTCCCCTGGTTAAGTTTCACTTACACAGGAACTAAAGTAACACAAGCCTAGATCCCATTTCTATCCCAATTCTAGATTTGGTCAAAATCCCTTTCATAGGCAAAAGTCCCTTTGGGTTCAGCAAAAACATGGACTCATTTCTCTTCTAGGAATCCATGTGGTCTATGATCTTACCCGAAAACCCTGGAACAGAGTGGTACAATTAGATGTTCTTTGCACTAAGTGTCGAGTGCCCACTTATGAGCCTCTGGAAATGGATAAAGTGTATAAAGTGACACTCCCAAGCTACCTCGCCAGTGGTGGAGATGGATTCCAGATGATAAAAGATGAATTATTAAAACATGACTCTGGTAAGCACCAGTGTCTTCCTCTCCTGTTTCCAAAGGTGTTCAGCACAACAGAACTGGGCAGAGGGGGACAAGATAGGAAAGGGACCCCATGCCTTTGTTGCTGGTTCCCTCCTGCTTTGGAGGCTGCTAACAATGGTACAATACTGAGGAGTGCTGTCCCTTCCCCGCCACATGTGTTCACATCTCTCCAGCCCCAGGGAAGGCACGCTGTTTGTTAGAGGCAGGGTCTCTCTATGGAGTCATGGCTGGCCTGGAGCTTGCTATGCTGACCAGGCTGGCTTGGAACTCACAGAGATCTCCCTGCCCAAGGGATGGGATTAAAAGCATGTGCCATCACAATGGCCTGTGATTTTTTTCCTTTACAGTAAACTATTGTGTATTAACAGTGCCAGGTATTAAATACCTTCAATGAACACATCCACATGGAGTAATTTAAATAATTGTAAGACTTTTGGGGGTTGTCATGGGTTGTTATTTCTTCATAATCTTCTTTCATGGGAATGAAAGCTCCAATGTCCCATCATCAAGTATGTGAGGATAATTTTGAGCATGAGAAAGTCGCTTTTACTTCTCAACTAACTCTTGGCCCAGGTCTCCAATGCCTTTGGCTCTGGAATAGATTACAGCTGTGATGCCAGCAACCTCTTAGAAACCTTAGAGCTGAGCCAACTGCTCTCCTCCCAATTACCCAGTGCTGACGTTCACATCCGCAATACGAGAAAGCAATCAGATTCTTTGCACTTAAAATTACCAGAAAACAAAAGTCTTCTGAGGTGCTTTATCCTAGAATGAAAAGGTGTCTTCTCTTTTCAATTTCAAGGACTTTAGAGACCTTATTTCGCTTCCTAGTTCTAATAGATCCTTTTTCGAGAATTAAAATAGTGTATGTGTTTTTTCCAGGTGACCAAGATATCAGCGTGGTTTCTGAATACATCTCAAAAATGCGAGTAGTTTACCCAGCCGTTGAAGGGCGGATCAAGTTCTCTGCAGGAAGTCATTACCAGGGAAGCTTTCCTTTAGTAATTCTTTCATTTTGCACAGTGATCCTTGTTTTGTACCAATAACAGGAAGTCTCCTTGTCCTTGATGTCAAACTACATTTTTCTTCCAGTGAATTCAAATCTGCCTCTGGAGACCTGGCTTTGTAACGGCGCTTACCATCCTCAAGGCTCCTAGCACTCAGAGCACTTCGCAAGGAAGAAACTAACTAGAACATCCTTGGTCAGGGCCAGCAACTCAGTGAGCAGATAGAAAGTCTAGCGTGGGGGAAGAAAACAACTAGATGTAATTTATAAATCCACATAACGGATTTTGTTATCTTTGAGCCACAAAAATCAGTCTTCACTTTCTATTCATTTCTAACCCATCCAACAACTGATGTTTACATAGAACTTTATCATTGCCAGCTGTGGTGGCACATGCCTGTAGTCACAGCACTTGGGAGAGAGAAGAGGATGGCTGCCAAGGTCCTGGCCAGCCTGACCTATATAAAGTTTCAAGCTAGTCAGCTAGACATCAAGACTCTCACAAACAAAAGCCATTATAATTTACAAGGAAATTTCTGTAGCTAAGTGTTGGTTCTTCTGTATCATACATTAGCAGAAAGGGTTGACTTGTTCAAGGCTATACATCCCCAAATGATACATTTAAAACCTGTCTAGGTCTTTTGACCTCAAATCCAATACTCCCTCCTACACCAAGTCTCCTTTCTTCCTGCCAATGGCCCCAGATGACAAATCTCTGGTTTATTTCTGCCCACCACACACCCCTTTCTCTCGGGCTTCTGTTGTCTACCAATTTTGAAAGACTAGATCCTGGACAGGATCCTGTCTTACAATACCATGTGCCTTTGATGAGTCATCGACACACTGGCAGTCAGTCAGGGGACATCGAAGAAAGGGAAGGGAGACTATGCCCAGGACTGGTACATTATAGGAGAGAGGATGGGCATTTAGATGTGTTATATGAACACTTGCAAAAGAGCAGAGCATGATTCCAAAGCAGAACATTGGTTCTTGTTAATTATTGTGGGATTCCAAAAGCCTTGCCTCTCTCTCTCCTTCCTTCTTCCTCACATGGAGGTGTCATGAGAGAGTTGTCTAAAAGAACTGCAATTCTAAACATGCACCTGTCCTGCCCCAGATGCCAACACAGCTCTCAATCTAGTCACACTATGTACATCATGGAAAGATCCAGCATTCTGGAAGGCAAGAGTGATTGCAAGAAGTGGTGTACATAAATGTTTGAAGTCACTGAGACTCAAATCCCAAGCAACCACTGTAAGGCATACTCCAGTCCAGATATGAAAATACCAACAGGACAGTGAGCCCTAAGGGATGCCCAAGAGATACCCAGACTGATGAAATAATCTATGCCCACAGAACACCTGACAAAGGTGGTCCTGTGACCAAGTGAGCATGGTCAGCACTGCATCAATCATCAAGAAGTGGGAGCCTTCACCTTAACCACGAAACAGCAGCTAGATGATTGAACAGGGAACATGATTCCTGCTGTTTACAAATATTAAGTACTCTTGACACAAGACATTTTAAAATTTCTAATCCTAGGCCGGGCGGTGGTGGCACACGTCTTTAACCCCAGCTCTCGGGAGGCAGAGCCAGGCGGATCTCTGTGAGTTCAAGGTCAGCCCAATCTACAGAGCGAGATCCAGGACAGGCACCAAAACTACACAGAGAAACCCTGTCTCAGAAAAAACAAACAAAAAATTCCAATCCTTTTATAAAGTTTGTTGCAGAAAGCAATGCCTTCAGCTCTATGAATGTATAGACTAGTTAGAAATGTCAAAAAGCCCGTGTAAAAAGTAAAGGTGCATTTGAGGTATATTTTTATGCTTGGCCAGTAAATGAGGAGAAATCTTATTACAACATAATTTTTTAAAGAACATTTTGTAATTTTTCTAAATATATGTATATATGTATTGTGCCTCAGTGTTGGGAAATGACCCTGGACTATTTTGTAATTATAAATTCCAAACAATAAAACTGAAGATATACTCCTTTGTCTTTGGTCTTCTCTCAAACCCCCAAGACAATATAGCAAGGACAATTTTTCGTGTGGTAATAAACACTTTGTCATCTGGTAGCCCTTCTCTTCTCTCACTTCAAAATTGAGAAGAAAAAATATATGAAAGTTTTAAGCAGGAGAGAAAAGTCAATTTTTTTTTTTAAGGAAAACTGATGTCTCGACTTTTCTTCACCTAGCCTTGCTTTGCTCCTCAGTGAAAATCTACCAACCTCTAGATAAAACACTAGAGATGGGGTTATATAATCTGAGAATGCAGAATAAAGGTAGTACGGTGACCTCCTTCAGTCACCCGTGCTCTAGGGCGACAGCTTAGGGAACAGAAGCTGCTGATTTTGCTCAGCTCTCTCTTGTCTGTCCTGTTCAGAATCAGCACCAATACAAGGAAGCGAGACCAGCATTCCAGAGCTTACGTGAAAGCCAGTAAGGCATTCTAAATTTTAGTTGGAAAAATCAAACCACACTGGGTGTCGTGAGCCATACCTTTAATCCTAGCACTTGAGAAACAAAGACAGGCAGGTCTCTTTTGTAAATTTGAGGGCAGACTGGTCTAACATAGCAAGTTCCAGGCCAGCCAGTTATAAAATGAGACCCTGCCTCAAAACACGCCCCTCCAGCACACACATACACACCAAAAATTTCAAAACTCAATTCCCCCCCACTTGGTTTTCTGAGACAAGGTTTCTCTATATAACAGCCCTGGCTGTCCTAGAACTTGCTTTGTAGACCAGGCTGGCCTTGAACTCGCAGAGATCTGACTGCCTCCACCTCCCGAGTGCTGGGATTAAAGGTGTGTATGCTAGCACCACACTTGGTTTACAAACTCAATTTTTTAAATTATTTATTAGTTATTTTGTGAATGGGGGGCAGGTGTACCACAGTAAACATGTGGAGGTCAGAGGCAACTTTATGGAGTCTGTTCTCATCTTCCATCTTGTTCTAGTTTCTTTTCTGTTTCTGTGATAAAGCACTCTGACCAAAAGCAACTTAGCGGGGGAGGGGGGAGTTTATTTGGCTTTACATGTCCAGGTAAGTCTTATCATTGAGGAAAGTCAGGGCAGACATTGAAGCAGAAACCAGAGGTCCACTGCTTGCTGGCTTCCCCTCTCAGAGCCATGCTTAGCTTGCTTTCTTGTACAGCCCAGGGAATGGTACTGCCCACAGAGGGCTGGGTCCCCCCTATATCAATTAATAATCAAGTCAACACAAAACACATATACCCATAGGCCAATCTAACCTATGCAATTCCTCAACTGAGGCTCTTCTAATCTACATAATTCCTCAGCTGAGACTCATGTATCAGTTGACTGTGGGCTGTTACCAAGTTAACAAAGCTAACTAGGATACGCATTCAGGTTGCCTTTACCTTTGCTGAGCATGAGTAAGCCTAACTAACCAAGTTCAGTTTCCAAAATCCATAGTAGAAGAAAACTGATTCCTAAAGGCTGTCTTCTGACATTATTGCACACACTGTGGCACACATGTGCCCTTTTATGTGTATGTCACACATCACACAGGCACACAGTAGAAAATGAAAGTTTGGAAAATGAAATATTAGTGACTATAAAACTACCATGAGTCCACATAATTTGCAAAAGACTAGCAAATTTATCTTAAGATCATATGAGAATCTTCAACTTTTAATCAACACAGAAACAAAAAAATATAAAATGACTCTGAGCATTTGGCACAATTAACAAACACCAATGTTTGTTGGGAGTGTGTACATAAGTGTGCAGGTGCATATGTTGTGGCCAAGGAAAGATGGCAAGTATCTTCTGCTGCTCTCCTCATTTTTTGAGACAGGGTCTTTCACTGAACCCAAAGCTTACCATCTTGACTATATTGGCTGGCTATTGAGGTCCCAGGGTCCACTTGTCTCTTCCCCCTTCCCCCAATGCTAGGGATACAGGCATCTCTAGCCATGGCTGGCTTTGTACGTGGGTACTGGGGATTCAAGCTCAGGTCTTCATGTTTACATATCAAGCACTCTTACCCAGTGAGCCATCTCCTCAGTCCCCAATTCTTTCATAATGCCTTATTCTACCCCTGTGGTACTTGCTTTCTAACATTCATTTAAATATACCAGTGTGCAGAGTTGTATCTCGTATATACTTACCCTCTGTACAAAATTTAACCAATTTAATAAATATATTTACACACAGTATATAAAAACAACATCAGTCTGTTTTTAACTTCTTTGGGTTTTGTTTTAATGTATTTGCTGTTCTGCACTGAGCTTTAAGAGGCATCCAAATTTTCTTGCTCAACCTAAAATCATACTTAACATTTTTATTTCAGCTAACAAAATTTGTGTTATTTATGGTGTATAACATGATGGTTCTGAAATGTGTACCAACACTGAAATTTTGGCTGAGTCCAGCTCACCATCAATGCCTTCTCTATGCTTGTTCTTAATTTCTTAATGGCTACATTTCTACAAGAGTCCCTTTCCCTTTCCTCCTGGCATCCCTCTCTGGTATTCTCTTGTTTTCTTGATGTGCCTCTTTATTGAACCTGATTTAGAAATCTAAAAGCATGATCCTGGGCTGAAGAATTAGGCTCAGTGGTTAAGAGTACCTGCTGCTCTTGCAGAGGACCCAGGATCAATTCCCAGTGCCTACATGGTAGCTCAAAACTGTATGTGATGTAAATACCATCTTCTGGCCTCTGTGAGCATTAGGTATGCATGTGATCCACAGACATATATGCAGGCAAAACACCCATAACCATAAAAGCAATAAACAAACAATGATTATGAGTTGACGGCAAGCTAAAGTTGGCTGACATAGTCACCTACCTATAGCGATAGTTCAGTTAGAGACATACACTGTGGTCTACGCTTCTTTCACTTTGGCAGTAACTATACAAAGGGATCACCATGGGCACATTCCTGCCTCCAAATACCTTCCTGTCTACTCTACCTCAACAGCATCTTCCCATATCTTGTATCTAACACATCCTTTGGGCCTGGTACTGCTGGGTTACAAACAAGAAGCACCTGGATGTGTAGGACATAGCTCTGGGCTTAGGCTGTTCATTGCTGAGTAAAGACACAGAAAACTATATTAATTCTAAACACAGAAACTCAACCTTCTATGTGTCTAGCCATTATTCTTCCTGTTCCTAGGAGGCATTCCCACCCTTACTTTGGTAGATACTGTGCCTCTCCTGGCCCACCTACTTATAGATAGGGCAGCTAATTACAACCCCCTAGCCATAGAAGCAAACATCCAACCTACTTCTGACAACTACAGTGCCGTTCATCTTGATTCAAGTTATTGGTCCACAGAGAAGAATGTTACCCAAACCAAGACAGTAAAAGGCCTGGGTTTTTTTTATTATTATTATGTATACAGTGTTCTGCCTACATGTATGCCTGCTTGCCATAAGAGGACACCAGATCTCATTACAGGTGATTGTGAGTCACCATGTGGTTGCTGGGAATTGAACTCAGGACCTCTGGAAGAGCAGCCAGTGCTCTTAACCTCTGAGCCATCTCTCCAGCTCAACATTCTTTACATGTATGTAAATGCAAGACAAGTTTTTCCTGCCGTCCACACAGTGATTCTATAGTTTTTTTTGTAACTGTCTTCCCCCCACATGAAGGTACTTGAACAATAAACAATAGCCAACAGGACTAAAGCTGAGACAAAAACCATGTGGAGACCTTCTATGAGTTAAAGGCTGGAAAACTCACACTTAGGTCAGCT
Source organism: Onychomys torridus (assembly GCF_903995425.1). Classification (NCBI taxonomy): domain Eukaryota; kingdom Metazoa; phylum Chordata; class Mammalia; order Rodentia; family Cricetidae; genus Onychomys; species Onychomys torridus. Next base: position 81,510,866 of record NC_050449.1, read on the forward strand.
CTACTACTACCCCTCTGGGCCTGAATTACATAAAGATACACTTTGTATTCTCTCTAAACAAGACTGTCAACTTCTGTCATTGCCACTGAGAACCAAAACTGCCTCCCATTAAGAGAGAACATAAGTGGGCTTAGGAGGTAGGAGTCAAACAAGCACTTTCTATGTGAAGTAAAACCTCTCAAAGCCCTCAAGGAAAATTACACAAATTTCGTTCTCGTACTATTAAAATGAATCGTAAAAGCTAGAAGATTAACTAAATTGGTTACACAGTGCTTGGAGCTCATTCCCTTAGAGACGAAATGTCAATGTCTCATTTTGCCAGACTTTTGTGCAACTTTTAAAATCTTGGGCTGCAGAGTTGGACCAGCAGTTAAAAGCAATGACTACTCTTGCAGAGGACTAGGATTCAATTCCCAGTAACAATGTAGCTCACAAGTGCCTGAAACTCCAGTTCCAAGAGATCCAATGTCCTCTCTGCCCTTCCCAGGCACCAGGCATGCACATGGTGCACACATACATAAAATAAATCTAAAAAAAGTATTAACTAAATCTTTTCATATCTATTAGTAGATAAGTACATGAAAATATATTTGACAGTGAAAGTATAAAATCCAATGTGAAGTTCCACAGCTGCTGTTTCCTATGTCTATCCTAACTGTATACAAGTTCACTAAGCTGTTTAGTTTTTGGGTTTGGTTAATTTGGGTATGTAATTTTTTAATTTATAATATTTTTATAATAGTTTATTTAAAGAACATATTTTTTAAATTAAATCTTTTGAAATATGATGGCACATGCCTATTAATCCCAGCATTCAATAGGCTGAGGGAAGAGGATCATGAATTCAAGTCTTGGGCTATGTAGCAAGTTCTAGTCTAGCCTAGACTATATCGTGAAACTCTGTCTCAAAACATAAAATATCCAAATGAAGTCCCTGGCAGCCTCCTCAGTGGTGAGCTGTTGGGACTTGCCACCACATCCAAGCTGATGCACATTTCTGCATGCTGACTTGTGCCATAACATTCATGTTGAGGTCAGAGGAATCCTCAGTTCTCTTCTTCCACCATGTGAGTTCCAGGGATCGAACTCCAGTTGCCAGGCTCATCAGCAAGGGACTTTACCCACAGAGCAATCTTCTCAGGCCCACCTTCACTCTTCATAAGAGCATCAATCCTGTAGAAGTAGGGTCCCACCTAAATGACTCTTTTAACCTAAATTACCTCCTGAAAGGCTCTGTCTCCAAATACAGTCACTATGGGATTTGTGGTTTCAACATAGGAATTTGGGAAAGATATAATTCAGACCATAACAATTGACAGAGCACTACTTACAGAAAACGTGATACTCAAACAAAGTTAAATAAGTCATTCATATTATAAAAGGAGAAAGGAAGCCAGGTAGTGGTGGTGCACGCCTTTAATATCAGCACTCAGATGTAGAGCCAGGCAGTGAGTTCAAAGCCAGCCTAGTCTACAAAGCGAGCTCCAGAACAGATATCAAAACAACACAGAGAAACCCTGTCTCAAAAAACAAAAACAAAAAAAAACCAAACAAACAGACAATACAATTCCTTCAAGGTGTTTTGTATGTAGCATCACATTGCATGTTCATGCTAACTGTGAGTATTGTCTCATGGGTGATAATGTTAGGCCACAGAGAACTATGAAGGTAGAAGTCACACTTGGGTCTCTCTAATCTTTTTTTTTTGAGCTGAGGATCGAACCCTGGGCCTTGCGCTTGCTAGGCAAGAGCTCTACCACTGAGCTAAATCCCCACCCCTCCCCATCTGTTTTTATGTGTGTCTTAATGTATGACCTTCATGGAGAACATGTTTTAAATGTGTTGCTACGAACAGAATTACCAAAGGGAGTTATATGGTTAGAAGAATACAGTGAAGTTAATATTATCTGGGAAACCCTCTGAAAATTATAAAGCACATTATAAGATTGTCTATGAAGTGTTCTAATTTAGATACAGGTAAATCTTCAAACTGTTGAAAGCAGCATTTACTCTATATTGACATGATAAAAATATTCAATTTACAATAAAAATATAAACAGAAGTCTAATATGTCCCAGTGTTGTTAGCAGCCTAATAAATACAAATATTTATGATTTCAGATATAGTTAGTATTAACATAAATGACTGAGTGTGTCTTGCCAATTGCTGTAAAAATGTGCTGTGTTATGTATACATGAACTAGCACTGCTAGACACACAAGGAGAAACCTTGGACCTTGGCCCATGTGCTTCTGTGTCTTCACACTAAATGCAAATGCATTCAAAGCAAAAGAATACAGAGAATGTTGGTCTTACTTGTTTGCCCTCTGCTGTGAGATAATGCTTTTGTACACTGTTTTAATAAAACACTGATTGGCCAGTAGCCAGGCAGGAAGTATAGGTGGAGCCCACAGAAGAGTAGAATTCTGGGAAGAGGAAGGGCTCAGTCAGGAGTCACCAGCCAGACACAGAGGAGGCAAGATGACAAGGCAGAACTGAGGAAAGGTACCAAGCCACACGGCTAAACATAGATCCACACACATATCCAAACACACATGAACACATATGCTAGCACACACATACACACAGACTCAAAAAGCCCCTATCAATAAGTGACTTATGGTCTCATAAAATCAAGATAGTAAATATTAAACAGAAAGCCATAATACTTAATCACTTTTTATTGCTATTAAGTTTGTTAGTCTTTATTAAAACAAAAAAAAATATTATTTCAAACACTAAAGTACATGATATTTATAAAAATATACAAAGTGAAAGAAAAAGTACATTTCTATTATACTGGTATTTTATTCTATACCAAGTGTTTACATCCAGGATGTCATGGAGGTAGCTTCCTTTTGTACCTAAAAGTAAAAATAAATCCATTTAATAGATGCCAGTAGGATAGGATTCATTTTTTAATTATCTAATAGCTCTACTACAGTAATATGAATATGGTGAAGAGCCATCCAAATACTCACAATATCAACCTTCGGCCTACAGATCACTCATACACACACACACACACACACACACACACACACACACACACACACACAGAGAGAGAGTAAACCAAATACTTGCTAGCACACACAACAGATAATAGCAATACATTGTCACAGACCTGATAAAAATCTCAAAGCTAAAAGTTTTCTGGTATTAATTTCAATGTAATTAACATAAAATATCTAATGTTACCACCTTTTAAAAAATACATTTAATACTGCTAAAATTTGAAAATTTATAATCAATACATGAACAATCCAAATCTGGTTTCCCTACTCTACAGAAGTGAGTTTGTTTGTTTTAATCTAACTAAAGGGATTGTCAAAAAGTAAGGGAGCTGGAGAGATGGTTCAGCAGTTAACAACTACTGCTGTGCAATTATGAGAACTAGAGTTCCGATCCCATTAGCCAAGTCACAGGCCAAGCACTGTACTTGTAACCACAGCTCCTAAGACAGAGACAGGAGAACAGCTATGACTTCTTGACTTCCACGTGTGCATACACTCACACAGGCACAGACATACACCCCACACACACATACACACATACATAAATATATACATCTTTAAAGATACGAGATGGTTGTCCACCAGATTATAAGACCCTACTTATAAGGATGCCACACTTTGGCTATAGTACATCGAGAACTCAATCTGGAACTGACTGGGAAACTTCCTCCTTGCTGGCTAGGTTTCAAAGTTCCAAAGGGTCCTAGACAAGCTACTAGGGAAGAGAAATAGCCAACAAGTGCTGGACCTTGCATGCTACAATATGAACCTGCCAGCCAAGACATGCCCTGGGTACAAAAACAGCATGACTGTTATGGGGCTAAAACCTTTTTTCAGATTGGATTTGAGGCTGCTCCACAGCATGGAATTCATGCCTGATACTGTAAATCTGGTCAATAACCAATGGCTGGAAAAGTCATAGGCCCTAGGAGGGAGCAGAGTATTGCTGCTAAAGTCTTGTTATCAAAGCACCTTCTAAACACGTGTATTTACACCCATGGATTAGCGCTGCTCTCAGCCTTAGTCAGAGAAACGGCCTTTTGCCATGGACAGCAGTTAGTGAAGTCTTGTAACTGGTCAAAGTGTGAGGATATGTGACTGGGAGTGTTCAGCCCTAACGAGACACTTATATCAACTCCCATATCCCAACGCAAAGGAAACATCTAGGTAGAAGGAAGGGGAAGATTCCTAGAGCCTGAAGATGGGGAGCAGTGCTGTTTTGAAATGCTGGTACTCTCATGAACTCACAGTAACTGGGGGTTCCTGCACAAGATTAAGACAGTCATACATAAAGCCCTAGGTTCAATCCCTAGCATCTCAAAAAGGAAAAAAAAAAGTGGGGGTTGAACTAGAACAAGACTGCTCAGTAGTAAGAGCACTGCCTCCAAATCTAACAACCGAAATTCAACCTGATAACCCACACAGTGGAAGGAGAACCAGCCCTGAAAGTTGTCCTGTGAACTTCACACTTGCACTGTGTGGTGTGTGTATACATATTACACAGGAGTGTGCACACACACACACACACACACACACACACACACACACACATCAATTAATCAATCTATCAACACATTAAAAAAAAAAGTCAACATTTCAGGATGCATATAGGAGGGGGTGAAGAGCCCTACTCCTGAGTAACCATTGGTCGTTGATGGCTGTTAAGAGGAGTCATCCATGACAATTGTATAGCTTGGTCTGTTTGTGGGACCCCTAGCAGTGGGATTAGGACCTGTCCCTGGTATATGAGCTGGCTTTTTGGAACCTATTCCCCATGCAGGGATGCCTCAGCCCAGCCTTGATGCAGGGGAAGGAGCTTGGCCTTGCCTCAACGTGATATGCCATGCTTTGCTGACTTCCATGGGAGGACTGCCCCTTTATGAACAGAGGAGTAGTAGGTGGGGTGGGATGGAGGTGGAGGAACAGCAAGGAGGTGGGGGGGAGGGAACAGGAAGAGAGGAGGGAGGGGAAACTGTGATCGGTATGTAAAATAAATGATAAAATTTAATAAAAAAGGGGGGGAGTCATCCTTTTAATGAGTGGCCCCTGGGAGGCTGCTCATGCTCCACTGGGTGATGCCCCCACACCATGCACACATGGGCAGCACTAATTGGACTCAGTGGGTTATTTTAAAAGAAATGAAATTGGGAGAGAGATGTGTTGAGAGAGGGTCCAGAGGGAGTTAGGGGGTTAAAGGATAGAAGGCTAAAGACATGGTATATGTGTATGAAATGTTAAAAGAATAAATTTTTAAATTACATTTTTAAAAAGCTTAACATCCTCAAAATTAAATATAGTAATAACACCATGGACTACCTCCAGTTCATTTTGTGTTCTTGGATTCATAGATCCATGTTCAAAAAACAGTCAAGTCTCTGATTTATATGGCAGACGATGTTGCAGGTGATCATCTGAACAGCTAGGCCCATCTGAATTCTGCTGAGAGCACAGTAAGGGGCCCTTACCTGCTTATAACTAGGAAAAGAGGACAGCAAGGCAGAGACTGTTCAGCGTCTGCTACCCCAAATCCACTCCACATTTGGATAAGAACAATACAAAAAGCCACTTGTCTCAGGCTGTCAAATGACTGCAGTCACAATGGCTTCCTTAAAGTCTGTGTCTCTAATTAAATGTCCAAACACCACTCAGAAAAGAAGAAATAAATTACTGCTTTCCAGTTACCTTATTTAGCTCTGGAAACAGCTCCTGTATCACAATGTCCAGCAAAACGTAGGTCAGCTGCAGCGCGAAAACATGGAAGAGAATGTAAGGCGCTGGACAGTGAAAATGGCAGCACAAGATCCAGGGCCGTGGTAATTGCCAAGTGAGAGGGCAGGAGCGCAATGGCCACGTAGAGCACAAAATACACCCAACACCCACCAACAATGTTCTCCCTTAAAAGCATGGGAGAGACTTTTGTGAATAAAAACCTGACATTATTATACTTCTCCCGTATTTATGTACATTGTTTTGAACAAGTTTTAAATAAAGAAGCAGAACACTGAAATTATATTAAAATTTCAATAACATATACAGGGACTATATATATATATAAAGGTTAGCTGGTTATTCTATAACTTAAATTACCAAAATTTAAATGTTTACTTCATGTCTTAAATTTTCTATACATCCAAAATTTTCTACTAAGAAGATATATTAACTTTAACACTACATGTTGCAAAGAAAGACAGCCAGCAAAAACAGTAGACATAGATTTTCCTATCTGAACGCTTAGGTTACATAGACTTGATTTTGTACAGTGACTCATACAGTACAAATAAATAAAAGTACAATAAAGCAGACACCTTGTTGCTCAGCAAACCACACCACGCAGCCTACCTACCTGCTTGTTGAGCACTGGCTGCTGCAAGCCATCAAACAGAAGCCTGATGCTTTCGTACTTGGTTTCTTCACCAATGCACTTAACTATCAGATCTAAACAAGAAAGCCACATGTGAGACAGTTCCTAATGTCATCACTAACTGCCTCTTAAAGTAAAACGCCTCCTCTGTTCACAGGCACCATGTAAAATCTGTCAATCAGTATTTCTCAAACCAGCTTTTGCAAGAAGCTCCTAGAAACAAGTTTTATGGTCATGTCAAAAAAAATGTAGTTGTCATTAATCCTTTTGGAGGTTTACAATGCACAGGTCGTACTGCAGCATATAAATCAACTACCACTAAGTGATAAGAAGAGACTTAAAATTATACGTATTTTGGGGTTGGGGATTTAGCTCAGTGGTAGAGCGCTTGCCTAGCAAGTACAAGGCCCTGGGTTCAGTCCTCAGCTCTGAAAAAAAAATTATACATATTTTATTACACATTAGGGTAAAGCAAACCAATTTTTTTAAGATTTATTTTTATTGTATGTACGGTTTGTGTTTGTGAGATGTGCAAATGAGTGTCAGTGCCCACAAAAGCCAGAAGAGGGCATCAGAGTTTCTGGAACTGGTGTTACAGGATGTTAGTTGTAAACTACTTAATGTTCTCTGCTAGGATAGTATATTACGCCATGACTCCCCACTCCACTCCACCCCCGCCCCTCCTGCACCCTGTATCGCGCCAGGCCCCTCATCCCTGAGACAGTTTCTCTGTGTAATAGCCCTGGCTGAACAGGAACCTACTCTGTGAACCAAGCTGACCTCCAACTCAGAGAGCCACCTGCTTCTGCCTCCCGAGTGCTGGCATTAATAGTGTGAGTATAAAGTGTCCAGCTATACACTAAATTATACTCTTAACTACTGAGCCATCTCTCCAGGCCCCAAGCAAAAGAATTTAAACTGCAATGATGTTGTGCATTTGTGTATACACATACAGAAATACACAGAACAAAGTCTATAACCAGATGTGGACACCTGTAACCTCGTCATTTGGGAAGCAAAGGTAAGAAAATGAATGTAAATGAGGCCAGCCTGCTCTACACAGAAAGTTCCATAGGAAGCCAGCCACGTAACAGACCCTGTTTCAGAAAAACAAAAACCAAACAAACAAACAAAAGACCCTGATTATTGGGTGAGCAGAAATAACCTTGTCTTAAATTTTAGGGGTGAGCCAAATATGGTGGCTTAGATGTATAAATTCTAGCACTCAAAAGACTGTGAAGCAAGAGAACTGTTGTAAGTTAGAAGCCAGCCTGGGCTCCTACTTAAGAGTCTATCTCAAACAAACAAAATACTAGTGATATCAACAAAAGAACAAACTGCATTTATGAATGGGTTAACTATTTCTAAAATAAAAACTCATAATAACTACTAGATTCAATAATCACATTGCAACTTCAAAGGGATGCTGATCTATATGAAATTGAGTTATTTAAGCATTATACCTGGAATGTAATTCATCATTTCTTCAAAAGTCTGTTTTGCTCCTTTTTGCTTATCTTGGAGGGACCGAGGTTCAGTATTTTCACAAAATATAGCATCTAAAAATGAGTACAAGAAAATTATACAATTATTCTCCAATTTACACACAAGTATTTCCTAATAACAGAAATGTTAGTTAAAACAAACAAATCACCCTTCCCTTTTTTAGATCTAACTAAAATCACAAGCACAAAACCCGAAGAAAGGCGGCTCAGATGCAAACCTCGGAGCAGCGTTATGAGAGAAACCAGCCGGTGCTCCTGAAACAGCTGTTGGAGCTTACAGTGCAGGCAGTAGTCAGTGTACATTTCCAGGGTGTTCTTGAAGAGGATTCGAGTGCCCATCAAAAGGTGATGAAGCCAGTCTGGAACTTGAAAAACTACTCGTCCTGAGGAAAAGCAATTGAGAATCAACTGAGATGGTTGTTGCTCAAGATGATAAAAGGACACAAGCAACAGGGTCAGTTTTACTCACAATCACTAGTAACTTGTACATGTTCAAGGCCAATGTATCAAGTCTGTGAAAGGAGTGTCTTTCACAAAGTGGAGGCAGGGCTGTTATGTGCATTATGAGGCAGATTAATGGTGAACAACTCGGAGCATTTAGACCTTACCTACATACATCAGGTAATCATAGACTCCGTCCACAGTCATCACCTCCATGAAGTAGTTCTGATTTTGCTTTCGCTCTGCAGTCTCAGCACGGTTTGCATTATTCTTAAACAGATCATTGAAAAGCTGAGGTAAAAATTGAAATAATAAAGAGATGTATAGTTTATTACACCCACTGATAAGAATCACTAAGGGTAAAAGAACAAAAATGGCATCAAGGAAGTTTAAAATCTGTTTTCACAGTTTCACATTTGTAACCAAAGCTACAATAAAAACATATACTCCCTTCAAACTGTTACATAAGAGTATATTCACTTTTGACATAAGTTAATTCGTTATCCATAAAGAATTTCTTTTCTCTGTCTCTCTCTCTCTCTCTCTCTCTCTCTCTCTCTCTCTCTCTCTCTCTCTCTCTCTCTGTGTGTGTGTGTGTGTGTGTGTGTGTGTGTGTGTGTGTGTGTGTGTTTCCCTTTTTTGGTTGTTTGCTTTGTGGTGCTTGGATGTTCTCAACCTAGAGCTTCAAGCAAGGCAAGTGCTCTACCACTAAGCAATGTCCCTGCCCCCTCGTTTTTATTGTTAATTTTCCAGAGAGATGCAGAGACAGGACAGAGCTATGTAGCCCCAGACTGGCTCCTCCCTCGGCCTCCCAAGAGCTAGGTTTTACAGGGATGCACAACAGCCACCTCCCCTCCCTTCATGTTATGGCTGTTAGTGTTTTGCATTTGGTCTCACTCTTAGCCCGAACTGGCCTGGAATCCAGGATGTAACCCAGGCTGACTCAAACTTTTTTGTTTCGTTCTGTTTTGTTTTTCAAGACAGGGTTTCTCTGTTTAGCCCTGGCTGTCCTGGAACTTGCTCCATAGCCCAGGCTGGCCTCGAACTCACAGAGATCCGCCTTTCTCTGCCTCCCGAGTGCTGGGATTAAAGGTGTGCGCCACTGCCACCCGACTGACCTCAAACTCTTGGCAGTTCTCTTGCCTCGGCCACCTAAGATGCTCTCCTTTGTTTACATACACCCAAAGAAATGAACTAATTTGCAATGGTGTGTAAATATATTACCAACAGCTAATTTTAAACTAGTATGATTTAAAGATCACAAATTACTCATGAATATGCAGTTACAAAAATTCACCTTTATACCAAGTTCATTTGTGCACTATTATTCAAGCCCAAAACAGTTTAATCAATACAGGGGAAAACTGTTCTGAGGATCAACTTAGCTGGACAAGTACTTGTCTAGCATGCACATGTGTGGTGCATGCCTAGACTCCCAGCACTCAGGAGGTAAACGTAGAAGGAGCAGTTCAAGGTCACCTGCTGGCTACCCAGTGAAGGCAAAGCCAGCCTAGACCACATTAGATCCTACTCCAAAAAAGACAAAGCAGTCCTACTGATCAAATCTTATGACAAGCAATGACTCTGTGGGCAGTAACAATCTAATAAATGTTAGGTAATTCATTTTAACAAAGTCATTGTTTTCTTCATTTATGCAACCATCCAGCAAACATTGAGGTCTATGTTCCAGAGATCAGACAAAGAGCAGGAAGTGCAAAAGAGAACAGAAACTTAACATGTACTAGAAACAGATCAAGAAATATGCAAACTAACGTCAGGCCTGGTGGCACACGCCTTAAATGCCAGTACTTGGGAGGCAGAGGCAGTGGGATGTCTGTGAGTTCGATGCCAGCTAGAACTACACAGTGCACCCTCCCCAGGGGTGAGGAGGGATGAAGAAGAGAGAAACAGAGCAGCGGCTACCAGAGAGGAAAGTGTATTTAATTGTACCTGAAGAAGAATCTTCCCTCACCCACCTACATTTTAAGTTGAATTTTTCATTAGAAAATACAGAAAGTCTGAACAGAAAGGGAGAAAACCCAACTCCCTATAATCCTAACTACTATACTTGCTGTATATCCCTGTCTAGTGTCTGAACATATCTATCTGTAATCATTCGGATTCAAGAGAGCATTTCCTGGAGTTGCATACTTAGCTCAGTGGTGGAGTACTTTCCTAGCATGCACATTGCTGTGAGTTTGGTCTCCAGTTTAAAAAAAAAAAATCAGAAAAAAAATAACAAAAAGATAAAAAATGTTTTTTCTACTTTCTTCACTGAATTAGGTATCCATATTGTGCTTTGTGTATTTGCATTAATATAATTTATCTGCTGATAACACTCTTTAAGATAATTAATTAGGCCTATAATGCTAGTATTCATTTCTAAATTTCCCTTCTATAAGAAAAATTTAGCAGGTATCTTTACACATTATATAGGCTTTTCTGTTAATTTACTTTCTTCTATGAGGTCAAAGAGTATCAACACATGACAACCTGTTGTTATATGATACCAAAATTTCTCATCCTAAAGACTGAGCCACCAGTAAAGTAAATTTCCAGTGTGACCACGTGCCTCAACTTTGCAAATGTGCCCTCTATGTACAAAAATTCACACTCCAGTATACTGCCTCTTTCCTTATGCTTCCCCCTGGACAATGCTCTGTGATGGTGCCCATCAGAGAGCTAATATTCCAACACTCACAAGTATGCTAGAATGAAGGCCACCTAAAGGAGACGCTCGGAAAACCTCAGCTGTTTTTGAGTTTCAACATGAAGGTGTATTCCCAATGCAGGAGAGAAGTGGAGATTACCAGGCAGGTGGTATGCACTTGAACCTGTCTGCATCTGTCTCTAGGGAGCCATAACTCTCAGGAAAGGCTGACAACAACTTACAGCATGACTGAGGAGAGGAAAAAAGAGGCTCATGTTTTAATTTCTCCTCTTGAACATGTTTTTCCCTATGGTCTTTAATGGAGTTTCTACGTTCAACACAGGAGAAGATGGGGAGGGGGGGCACGTGTCTCAAGTGTTTTGTCTGAACTGTCTGCAGAAAACAGTGAACCATTATTGAAAACAATAGCAGACTTGCAGGGAACTGTTTTTTAATTCTAAAAGTAAGCAACACAACTCTTTCAAAAGTCTGGATGGCTGGGCGGTGGCGCAGGCCTTTAATCCCAGCACCCGGGAGGCAGAGCCAGGCGGATCTCTGTGAGTTCGAGGCCAGCCTGGTCTACAGAGCGAGTTCCAGGACAGCCTCCAAAACGACAGAGAAACTCTGTCTCAAAAAAACCTAAAAAGTCTGGATGGGTTTAAACAGCAGACAGATGAAAACTAAACAGGCTGCAGATGGATCAGGATAAACAGAGACACAAACAGTGGGAACGAGGGGGACAGAACATGGGAGAGCACTGGACGATGGAAACAGTGAGAATTGCATCCATGCTGAAGGGAGACAGCCAAGGGATGGAATGGCACGGCTGCAGAGAGAACAGCCGAGAATTTTTCAAAACCAGTAAGAACACCAAGACTGAAAAGTCCCAGGCCGGGGCCACCCCTCGAAGCGTCTCCTGCACCGCCCCTCCCCCATGGCTGTCTTCAGCATTACTTACTGCCTCTTTACACAATATGCAGTACCTTCTTGTTGTTTTCAGAAGTGGGGCTGAGAATAGTCAGTTCTGGTCTACTCGGTTTAGGTTTTGGGGATTCACAAGAGTTAATGAAACTCATGATGAATGGTTCCAAATGCTGACCTTTCTGTGGTGACAGAGGAGATAAGCACTTTTAATATCACAGAAGCCACTACAATTCATCAGTAATTAAGTATATCACCATCATTTATAAATATACATAAATTGGTAATTCACCTCTTTCATTAGTTTTCCAGGAACAGACTTTATAATTTTCCCTGTAATTAAAAATAAAATATTAACTTTATGAAAGTATAATATAACTGTTTAATTGTTTACATGAATATTTCACTAGGTAGTTTTAAACAGTAAATAGTCAGATAAAAAGCCTTCTGTATAAACTATTCATAATTCATCATTTCACATTTCAACAGAAATTTATAATAAAGGAGATACCCCAAACTATTTCACAGATACATTGGGATTTAAGGTAAAATTAAGTCATGAAGATGTACTAGAGATCCAAGAAGCTTACTGCTGGTAAATGCTAGTGTACATCAAGGAGATGAGAACATAATCCTCCACTTTGATGTCTACTCGACTTAATGTTCATTCATTTGCTTACTCATTCATTTACTACTTCCCTCCTGTCTCCAGTCCTTTTTGTCTTCGGTGCTGGAACCAAACCTAGAGCCTTTACATGTCAGGCAAATGGTCTACCATTAGCTTCATGCTTTGCCCAGAAAATTTTTATAAAGATGTTTCAACAGGACTGGAGAAATGGCTTAGCGGTTAAGAGAACTTAGTTGCTCTTCTGAGGACCTGAGTTTGGTTCTCAGTCCATGTTGAGCAGCTTACAGCTGCCTTTAACTTCAACTCTAGGGGATCTGATTGCCTCTTCTTGACTCCGTGGGGACCTACACACAGCATGGCATGCATACATACATACACACACACACACACACACACACACACACACACACACCCCACACACACATATACACACAAATTCAAGAAAGTTTTTAAAATGCTTTCAAAACATTTTAAACAATGATGACTATATCATATTTAAACATACACAAAAGCTAGTCAAATATATAAGAACGTTTTGAGATAGGGCTCAAACCAAGGGCCTCATGCATGTAGAACAGGCAAATCCCAATGTCACACTTCTAAGACTCATCCACACTGTTGCAAGTTGCTTCAAGCTACAGGCATTCATTTCTATAGGCTTCAACATTAAGACTCTATAGTTTGGGGCTAGAGAGATGGCTCAATGGTTAAGACCACTGGCTGTTCTTCCAGAGGACACAGGTTCAGTTCCCAACACCCACATGGAGGCTCACAAGTCTCTGTAGCTCCAGTTCCAGAGGATCCAACATCCTCACAAAGAGATACATGTAGGCAAAACACCAATGTGCATGAAATAAAATTAAATAAATTGAATACATATATATATATATATATATTTTTTTTTTTTAAAGACTCTACAGTTTATCTGTCCATTCTTTTGATAATGAACATTCGTGCTGTTTCTAGCTTGAACTATGATCACAATCTGGCTATAAACATTCTCAAACACAGATATAAGATCCTCAATAGTAAATAGATGGAAAAAAATTATATAAGTTAGAGGGCAAAAAGGCCCAGATAAGTCCTTATATCAAACATCAAAAGCTACAATATTTTTAAAGAAATTTTACTAAAGTTACTCATATGAGTGATGACTACATACATTTACATCTGCTGGAAACACTATCATTTATTTTTCTTATATGCATATCTAAGGATGGAGATATATCCTTAGAGATTTGCTGCTAGGTGATTTTGTTGCACAAACTTCAGAGTGCACTTACACAAACTTATGACAGCTATAAGTCACTAGGTGACATAATTTAAAGGCCCATTGTCATTTATGTAATCTGTCATTGAGTAAAGCATTGTAGTACAATACATAACTTTATTTAAATATACAAACAAATGAAATGATATTACTGGCTAATAGTTTTCTATGATAAAACAAGTGATTAGAAGTGACTGGTAAAATAATCAGGATAACACATCTCTAACTTCAAAAGAAGTCCTTTGGAATTCATCACATGGACATACTTTCAAAACCATTTTTCTACACTAGTCTAAAAACATTGTTCTTATATATGCTTTTTTTTTTTCAAATGACTTACCAAGATTTACATCTGGAAGTATCTTATCAAGAAACTGTGTTTCCCCACCATTAGGGGAGAGAAAGTCTGCCAGAAGTTGACTGTTACTCAGTTCCGGATGCTGCAGAAGTTTCTTCAATGAACAGAACAGAGGAGAGAAACAGATCAGAAACACAGAAGCATAATCAAAACTGGTCTAAAATGATTGTAAATGAACAAAAAGCAAGAAACTTTAAGTCACCAAAATGTATTTCCTATTTAACCAAATGACTTGTAAGATGATTATATTATCCACTGAAATAATTTACATTGCTTATGTATATATTTTTGTAAATGATTGCAGTTTTTGTGTAACACAATGTACATATACCGAGAAAAATGGGAAGTCAATTCTGAGTGGTGACTGGTAGGGAGCTGATCCTAGGAAACTAAAAAGCAAAACCTACAAACTGTATAATAAAAAGGACTAAGTAATAAAGTGAAAAGGACAATTCCCAAGCTGAGAAAGTTAAGCATAAAATCAAACAGAGTCCAACATTCTTAGAATACATTTAATTTTTTATACTAAAAGGTTTTCCTGGGTTGGGGATTTAGCTCAGTGGTAGAGTGCTTGCCTAGCAAGTGCAAGGCCCTGGGTTCGATCCTCAGCTCAAATAAACAAACAAACAAATAAATAAATAAATGGTTTTCTTTTTAAGTCTTTCGTATCAAGATCTTAATTAGCATAAAACTAATTAAAGCCCTCTCCAAAAAATAGCTATTATTTTATTGGTCATTAAATAAAATTAAAAAAAAAATACTGAGGATCAGTGGTAGAGTGCTTACCTGGCATGTGCAAGACCCTAAGTTTGATTCCCAGTATCACAAAACAACAATACAAACAGTAAATATATGATTTTTTCCCCGAGTCAGGGTCTCACTATGTAGCACTCTCTCTGGCTGTCCTGAAACTCACTATGTAGACCAGGCTAGCCTCAAACTCACCAAGATCCAACTGCCTCTGCCTCCCAAGTGCTAGCATTAAAGGTGTATACACCACCATGCCCAGCCAAAAGTTCATTTTAAAAAACACATAGAAAAAGGTATGTTGGGCTGGAGAGATGGCTCAGAGGTTAAGAGCACTAGTTACTCTTCTAGAGGTCCTGATTTCAATTCCCAGCAACCACATGGTGCCCTCTTCTGGAGTGCAGGCTGAACACTGTATATATAATATGTAAATCTTTAAAAAAAAAAAAAAAAGGAAGAAAGAGAAAGAAAGAAAGAAAGAAAGAAAGAAAGAAAGAAAGAAAGAAAGAAAGAAAAAGAAAGAGAGAGAGAGAAAGAAAGAGAGAAAGAGAGAGAAAGGAAGGGAGGAAGGAAGGAAGGAAGGAAGGAAGGAAGGAAGGAAAAAGGTATGTTTTAATTCTGTGGACAGGTATTACAGAGCAAAGCATGCATGGTGAACAAGAGACATCTGCATATCCATGTTTACTGTGACACTACTCACAATAGCCAAGTTTCAGAATCAGACCAAGATGCTTACGCATCAACAACAGGTCATGGATAAGCAAAATGTATTATGTATGCACACTACTGTTTTATTCAGTCACAAAGAACAAAGTGATGTAATTTACTAGAAAAATGAATGGAACTGGAATCATCATGTCAAACAACTAAGCAAGTCTCAGAAAGATAAACATTATTTTCTCCCATAAGATTCTAGATTTAAAAAAAGAAGATATAAAAGTGGAAGAGGGCTATTTAGGAAGAAGAAGGTAACCAGCTGGAGGGGGAGGAGGAAAAGAGAACAAAGGGTTAGGAGGGAAGTGAACATGATCTAATACACCACCCACACATGGGGAAACGGCATAATCAAACATTATGTAGTACAATGAATATATGCTAATAAAAACGTGAAGAAATAAATGAGAAATGCAGGGAAAAAGCACATGCCCATAAGAGAAGAGACACAAACCAGAGTTACTGATGTCTCGAATCCAGGCCGAGAGGTGGTGCCGCAGGACAAATGGAGCATGGGAGCTGGTGCTTACCTGCAGGTATTCCTGAAACTCCTCTCTCTTCGACTTTAGGAACTCATAGTTTTTGGGACCAATGATCCTTTTGGATGGAAGCTGTGCATCAGGAAACGTGCCTGAAATTGGTGCATAAAGTTCTTACTATTTTGGCTATTTGAAACTACTATGAAAATTCAGATTCACAACACTGCCTTGTAGAGATAGACATTACGTTTGAATGATCTTCACACAATCAGAGTTAGATAGCACTTTTTCCAATCACAAACAGTTGCTTTTAAACTTTTATCACTAAAAAAAGTTAATATGCACTGTAAAAACTTAAAGATAAGGAAAAAAAGCAGAAAACCAACATTCTTATTTTTTCAACAGAACTACATACAACTGTCAATATCAACTGGTCCACTTACTTAAAGTAAAAAAAATCTGATATAAGTCCTTTCAAGAAGGCCAATCGCAGAATTATAATGTTTTATATAAGAAAGCAACATACCATGAAATTCTGTTAGTTTTGATTCAAGCACATAAAATTCAAGGTATCTTCTATAGACAGACCAATGTTCAGGCTCATGTCCGACTGTAAGTTAAAAACAAGCCACTTTACAACCTGCTACAAAAAGTGGAACATTAATAAAACTAAAATGGGAGTATTACATCATAGTCTTTATTTTAGTTATCACATTATAATATTTCATCCCACATTTTAATTCTAAATTATCCAGAAGAAATTGATAAATTTCATTTTTTATGATATGACAAGCAAACAGACAGTTTTCAATAATAGAATCACAAAGTGGGTAGGAACTTTCAAAAGTATGCAATTACTATTTTTGTTGTTGTTTTTAATTTATTATTTATAGTGTCCTGCCTGCATGTGTCCCTGCAGGCCAGAAGGGGGCACCAGATCTCATTACAGATGGTTGTGAGCCACCATGTGGTTACTGGGAATAGAACTCAGGACCTCTGGAAGCGCAGCCAGTGCTCTTAACCTCTGAACCATCTCTCCAGCCCGCAATTACTATTTTTAAAATTTACAAAATTATTTATTTTTGTATGTTTGTCTGTATACACATGTATGCCATGCCATAGCACACATGTACAAGTCAGAGGACAATTTGTGGGAGTCCCAGAGCAGTAAATCAGGTTGCCTGGCAAGTACCTTCTTTTATCCACTGAGTCATTTCACTTGCCCACAAAACCTGAGAATTGTATTTTCCTGAGCGCACACACACACACACACACACACACACACACACACAATGTAGCAAATGATGAAAATGATATACATTTTTTCCTTCAGAGGCCATGCTTCCTAAGGACACACTGTATGGACAGCAAGGTTCTGTGGTGTTGATGACTATAGTTATTTTTAGATTATGTTTATATTTTACATTTTAATTATTAAGCCAAACTTAAAAATAGAGCACAAAAAATTGAAATGTTTGTTCAAAAAGTCAGTAACAAAAGCATTTGACCAATAAAAATGAGGCCTGAAGGAGATCAGACTCCAGGAAGGGTAATGATTTCACAGTGTACTTCCTCAGTAGGACCAACAGCAACTACCATAGAATCAGCATTGCCTCTGACCCGGATGGAGTAAGTCCTGCCTGCTACACAGTCATTTCAGGAAACATCACTGCCAGCTACTCAGAACATTCTGCTCCTCATTTTATGCTCTGTGTTCCTAAAGTAAGATTAGTTTCTGAAAATACTTTTTGAGAATTCAGTGAGGGAAATGATGAGCACTGGCCTTCACTGCTACTCAGTTAACTAGTCTGAAAACCCCTTAACTAGTCTGTCACTCGCTCACCTCACAGATGGCTCCCCCTTCCTAAGCTTTAAGTTTCTATTTGTCAGTCCCCAAATGTGCAGGACTTTGTGTTCCCTGTAGACTGGATGCCCCACCTGCTCAACAAAGGTGAGTGGTGAGACATCGTTCTGCTGTCAGTGCTGCTCGGTTCCCAGTTACAACCCACACCTGAGACAGCCAAGGAGCGAGACAGCAAAACAAGAGGACATTCGGTAAAGCTGTGTTTGATCATCCAACTCTACTTCACCTTCAACAAAAAGGGTGGGGGGGATTGAGGAAGGGGAAAACATGGTTAAAATATATGAAAAAAAAAATAAAAAATGGTTAAAGTGAAAAAGAAACGGGAAAAGGGAGTGTCGTTTGAAGTGGTATAACACTAGGGCTGGAGGGAGAGCTCAGTGCTACCGAGCTTGACAGCTGGGATCCACATGGTAGAAAGAAAACCAATGTCCACACGTGGCCTCTGTGGTGACATAGTGTACCCTAGTAAAGCCTCACATGCATTAAATTAATGTAGTACGTTGGGGTAATACTTAGTAGAGTGGCACATGCCTTAATGATAGCGAACTGAGCACAGCGCTAACGAGGACAGCAACAAAACCAGTACAAAGAGCACTGGCTGCTCTTCCGGAGGACCCAGGTTTGGTTCCCAGCACTCACCAGGTGGTTCACAAGCACCTCTAACTCCAGTTCCAGAACTCCAGATACCAGGCACATATATATAAAAACATACAGCCAAAACTCTCACACACATAAGGTAAAAATAAATAATCTTAAAAAACAAAACAAAACAGTAGAAGAACATTACATAAGATTCCTTGGGCTGTGAGGTGTAACTCAGTGTTAGCTGAATAAATTAGTTAACTGATAACAAGTAACCTAGGGAACACTAAGCTTTCGTTCGGCTTTCGTTCTGGACACTTACAGTCACACATTCAATAGTTACAAACGGGGACAAGTTTACAGTCAGTAAAGACAGACTCATGGACAATTAGGAAGGCTCAGAAATCTTACCTGCTCGTCTATCATTTCTTTCAACATCAATACAAAACACAGGAATTCTCTCCTTCTTCTCCTTCCTTTCACAGGAGGGGTCCTCAAAGAAGTCAACATACGGAATGCTGATTTTCCAGGCAGCAAGGTTTCGGGGAGTGTGAGGTGTGCTCACAGCTTCCACTGGAGAATCATCTTCTAGTACCACAATACCTTCCTCAATCTGCAGAGAGTTAGCAGGTGAACTTAATGTTCCTAACACATTCCAAACTAGAGCACATGAGATATAACTGTCAAGTCATAATATACTAAGTTTATTTTTTTAACTTAAGAAACTAGGTGATATAGAATTTCCTAAGAAAGTAAACAGTTAAACCTTTTGTTTTGTTTTGTTTTGTTTTTCAAGACAGGGTTTCTCTGTGTGGCCCTGGCTGTCCTGGAACTCACTCTGTAGCCCAGGCAGGCCTCGAATTCACAGAGATCCGCCTGCCTCTGCCTCTTGAGTGCTGGGGTTAAAAATGTGTACCAATGCCCAGCAAAAAGTTAAACTTAACAAATTACTAGCATCAACTCCATGTTTCATGATATCATCTATAGCTCAAAGTATAAAAAAATAGAGACATTTTATATTATGGAAAATAGATTTAAAAAATGAAAATATAGCCGGGCGGTGGTGGTGCACTGTAATCCCAGCACTCAGTAGGCATAGCCAGGTGGATCTCTGTGAGTTCGGTGCCAGCCTGGTCTACAGAGCTAGTCCAGGACAGGCTCCAAAGCTACAGAGAAACCCTGTCTCAAAAAAAAAAAAAAAACCAAAAAACAAAAGAAAGAAAATATAAAGAGATGGCTCAGTGGTTAAGAGAACTGACTGCTCTTCCAGAGGCCCTGGGTTCAATTCCCAGCACCCACATGGCAGCTCACAGCTGTCTATAACTCCAGTTCCAGGCGACCTGACATCCATGGCAAAACAACAATGCACATAAAAAAAATTTTTTTAAGTTCAACTTTGGTGATTAATAAAAATTATTATACTCATATTTTTCATTTTCAGAGTATAAAATGTCATAAATGGCATCACGACCATTGATGTAGTTGACACAGACAAGCTGGATCTGTTACACATGCCTTATATATGTCAACATAATCTTTCTGAACTTGGCAATATATTTCTACAATGAGTCATTAAACAGCTTTGAATAAGTAACTCCATTCCTGAAAACATTCTTACGAAAATATTTACTTCAACTATTTTTTAAACTGAAAAGGTAGTCTAAATATATTCACTGTAACAAAGAATATACAATTCAAAAGAAGATCTAAAAAGGATCTACTTCTACAGAACTAGATTTTTGTTTGTTTGGAGATTGTGTTTTTTCTGTGTGGAGAAACCCTAGCTGTCCTGGAACTGGCCTGTAGACCAGGATGACCTTGAACTCACATAGATGTACCTGACTCTGCCTCCTAAGTGCTGGGATTAAAGGCATGTGCCACCATGCCTGGTATATTTAGATTTCTTACCTCTTTGCTTCTAAAATCATAAACATCTATAATTCATTTAATATGTAAATATAAAATAATTCCTTTAAAAGATGATAGTCTATAAGCATAGTTCTTTTAAATCCTTCTGAGTCTCTGGGCACCTAGACATCTCTTAGTAACATTAAAGGAGACAATTACTATAAATAACATATTCATCTTATTTATGTGTGTTTGCTTTTTGAGACAGGGTCTCTTGCTACATAGCCAGGCTGGCCTTGAACTGAACATCATCCTGCTTCAGCTTCGAAAACTCTGAGATTTCAGGTGGGTACCATACTCAAGCAAATGTTAATAAAGTAAACTACGTAATTTTTGTTTTATTTTCAAAGATTCCCTTAGTAAGGGTGTGGGGGCTGGGCGGTGGTGGCGTATGCCTTTAATCTCAGCATTTGGGAGGCAGAGGCAGGCGGATCTCTGTGAGTTCAAGGCCATCCTGGGCTACCAAGTGAGTTCCAGGAAAGGCACAAAGCTACACAGAGAAACCCTGTCTCAAACCCCCTCCCCCCCAAAAAAGGGTGTGGGGAGTAAGGAAGACAGAAAGAAAAGGCTAGCTGAGGTTCTCTACTTAAGAAATAATAATGTTTCCTATGTTTACCTTTCCTATATGCACTTAACTGTCAACTTATTAATGGGCATATTAGGTTCCAGAAATTTATTTGTAAATTAATCCTGAACTGGAACAGAAGCATATTTTTCAGATAGTTCCAATCGTGTTAGTGTTGCTTTTTGAGACAAGGTCTCACTTCACCTCGGGCTGGCCTTGAACACATAATTCTCCTGCCTCAGACGGTCATAATCTTATATACCAGGTTTTCATCCCTGAGCCAGTTACCACAGTGATGGGACCCTATCTCTTGTATCCATAGAGCTATGAGCCCTGATGGTACTGTGCTATACAGTGTGCAAAGTGCTTCCTATACACCAAGCTTCGTTTCCAGTGCTTCGGGCAGACTGCTTCTTTAACTCTCCTAATTACACCCCATGTACAACAGATAGGATGGTCCCAATTTCACACTGTAAGGGAAAGAAATCACAATAAAATTGGGCAAACTGCCTAAACTCACATAGCAAGTAGGAACCACTGCCAAATATCATTTCAACTTTTCAAATCACACACCAGGGAGATTGGCAATTCCTAGAAAAACAATTCTCAAGTTCCCCCAGCGCCTACCTAGCACAGTATTGTGTATGGGCTGTGATACGCTCAGCAGTACAACCTGCTGGGTGTCTTCTAAACTCCAGTAGCATCGTCCTTAGTTAGCACTTGTGCTTTCTTTAGAAACAAGATGATTATGCTCACTAACAACGACCTCAAAACAACCAGGAGAGAACACTGTTTCCAAAATTAAAAATGCTGCGTGGGAGTTAGATCTACCAACTACCCTGACCTGATCATTATTCACTACATATATGGATCATATATACATATGTATTTTTTATACTCTATATCATATTATACTACATACCATATATAAAATTACCATGTATTATTCAAAATAATAGTAACAGTAACAGTAGCAAGGTCACAAAGCGAGAAAATTTAAAAATAAATAAATAAATATAAAATGAATAAATGAATGAATGAATGAATGAATAAATAAATAAATGAATGGTGAGAAAAGACTCAGGTCTATTGGTAGCTCATGTAAAGGTTAATGGACATCAAGCAGGACTGCATGTGCAAAGGCACAGAAAGGCCCAATAGCATGGTGAGCTACACACACACACACATAAGGTCCAGCATGAGGCCTGAGAGCTTACATAGGGAAGTTCCACAGTCTAATGGGAATTGAGGCGTCTGATAACACAAACACTCCTGAAGCATAGGGTTGGAAAGAGATAATGTCAGGATTGAAACAAAAGCCCAATGAAAAGATGATACAGGGCTGGGAAGATGACTCATTCCATAAACTGCTTGCCTTGCCAACAAAAGGATCAAGTTAAATCCTCAGAACAGACATGGAAAAGCTGTGTGCTGGATGTGGTGGTGTAGGCTTTTAACCCCAGCATTCAGGTGCCTGAGGCAATACCAGCCTGGCTTTACACAGTGATCCTCAGGCAAGCCAGGGCTACATAGTGAGACAGAACCTGATATACTCATCTACTTGTTTGGTTTTGGTTTTGGTTTGAAACAGGATCTCACTATGTACCCTGGAACTCACTATGTAGACTCTGGCGAGCCTCAGACACAGAGATCTGCCAGCCTCTGCTTTGCAAGTACTTGGATTAAAGGTATGTACCACTATTCCCAGCTAACAGATCCTGTTTTAAAAAAAAAAAACAAAAGCTGTGCACAGTAGTGCAGTATTCCCCTAGCAGTTCCCACACCAGGGAGGTAGACACTGGCAGGTGCTGTGGATATGGCTCTGTGTAAATAAAATTCTGATTGGCCAGTGGCCAGGCAGGAAGTATAGGCAGGACAAGAGAGAAGAGAATTCTGGGAAGTAGAAGGCTGGGGAGGGACACCGCCAGCCGCCGCCATGAGAAGCAACATGTAAAGACACTGGTAAGCCACAAGCCATGTGGCAAAGTATAGATAAGCAGAAATGGGTTAATTTAAGATAGAAGAAGTAGATAACAAGAAGCCTGCCACAGCCATACAGTTTCTAAACAATGTAAGTTTCTGTGTGCTTTCTTGGTTGGGTCTGAGTGACTGTGGGACTGGCGGGTAAGAGAGATTTGTCCTGACTGGGCCAGGCAGGAAAACTCTAACTACAAATGGCGCCCAACGTGGGGCAAGAGTTTCTACCTAAAACCTGACAAAAAAGATTCTAAGACGGAGCTAAAAACAGCTTCCTAATTGTCTCTCTCAAGTTAGCGGCAGCCTGCCGGTTTGAGCTACTATGGCGGGTTCCTGGCACGTGCTTCTGACCTGCAGTGTGGTGGGAATGAGGAGTCTACAAGCGACACTTTACTCTGCTGCATGGTGGATTTAGCCTTTGCTAGTTAAAAAAAAAAAAGTTTCTGGGCTATGCGCTGCTTTAATAGAACTGCTTCTGATAGTTGATGGTACACATGGCTCCAGACCCAGAGCTGGTGGTAAACTGTACCACCGCCATGTTGGGAAGCTGAGGTGGGCGGAGCCAGCAGCCACAGCAGCGTTTCAGTCTTACAAAGATGGATATTACACAGAGAATCTGGTTTATGTTGTCTTTGGGATTTTTAACTGCAGAAAAAGATTTGTTCGTAAAAGCTGTTGAGTTAAACAAGTATGTAAATTTTAATGGTACCTTGACTTCAAAATTTGGATATAAGGATATGTTGCTTTGGAAAAGAGTCTCTGCTTTTGTTTCCACAGAAAGCCAGAGGCTGTGGATTTGTTCCAGATTAAGATACATCAGGTTTGATCAGCCAAGACCACCTGAAAGGTCTCAGATGACACCATGGCCCAGATGATCCAACATCCAGAATGGTTTCAAGGCAACTGGCTCAGAGGTTTACCCTCATGGACTACTTCATAATCCTAAAATTTTCTTTATGTCCCCATAAGATACAGCGCCCCCCTCCAGCAGGAAGTAGTAAGAGAAACTACGCCCACATTCCCAAAATTATCAAGTTGGCTTTGGAGATGGAATTGGCTCACTCCTTCTCTAAACCCAGACATATTGCTAAAAGAAAGGGTTAAGAGATTCTTGTGTCCCAAATCAGAAGAGCCCTCTGGTGTGGGACAGAGAAAAACCAATATTTTTCTTTAAAGCAGGTTGATTATAAATGTGATCTCTTTCTAAAAAAGAAAAGGGGATATGATACAGATATAATAGGATGAAAGGATAGATTAAGGAACTTACTTCTAAAGAGCAACAACTTGTTTAAAATGTTTTACATTGGTATAGATTTTAGTCTATTGATACAAACTTAAAGTTAATTTTGTTATACTGTGTGTATATTTCTAATCATGTTTAAGGTATTATGTTTATATAGCTCATTTAAATTGTAATGGATAATTAAAAATAGATTAATAACTGGTCATCTATGATAATCATACTCATAGCCATGTTAGTTAAGTCTTCTAGGTATACACAGAGATATTTCAGATAGACGGATAATCTTCAAACCCTTCAGAGATCTACAGAATATGTCATTTAAAATGTTTTAATAACTTAAAAATTTTTCTTTTTTGCTATGACTATGAGACATGACGGCTCCTGGCAGTACCAATCTACTTCAGAGAAAATATGGGCATTGAAGAAACTGCATATGGAGCTAACTTTCATTGTGACAAAAGTCAGCCACTGGACAACAAAGTATCCTCGAATCAACTGCTGACAAACAGGACAGACAGGACATGAAACCAAGGACTACCAATTCTTGCCAAAACAAATGTGGTTGTGGCTTTAACAAAAGGCATCTTCTGAAGCCAGGACAATATGACACCATCCCTGAAGTGAGTGACCTTTGCAATCTGTAAAAGGTACCGTGCCCTTTTCTTCGAAGGCAGCTAAACAGGGAGTGGGCCAATGGCTTCTGATATACAATGGTACAACAGATGAAACAGTTATTCTTGAAGAATAACTAAGCTCACCTCTCTCAATAGTAGACTGGCGTTTAATAGAGAGATGTGGAGAAGAACAGGATGCCAAGATGAAGCCACATATACACAGCCAAAAAAAATGGACAGCTGAATTGAAAAGACATCAATAATTTCCAGAATTTAAAATCCTGAATCATGACATGACACTAATGGAATTCAGGTGTTTCTGGTACATGGACTGCTCTCACCAAAAGTGAGGTCAAACTGTTGACCTTGTATACATCTTAGTTCACAAAAGAGTCTGTCAGACACGCTAAGCCTGTAGGCTGAAGATGATGCCCCAACACTGTGGAGAAACCTTAGGTGACTGTCCAGGCTGCCAGCTGTCTCTGTCTACTCTTACAAGACTCCCAAAAAATGCTTGCATCCTTCTCCCGGTTCTCAGGTAATATTATATCATTCTGAGGTCTTTGATGTGGTTGAAGACTAGATAGTTATAATTTCCTCAGTTATGATACAAGATAAGTTAGATATAAAACCTTAGACTCACAAATATAAGATAGATAGGATATCTTCTTTAATATTGTAACTGTAATTCTTGCTAGATAATTGTTTTGTTATATGTAATTGTACTATGTAAAAGTTAAAACCTTCCTTAAAAAAAAAAAAAAAGAAAAGGGGAAGTGCTGTGGATATGGCTCTGTGTAAATAAAATTCTGATTGGCCAGTGGCCAGGCAGGAAGTATAGGCAGGACAAGAGAGAAGAGAATTCTGGAAAGTAGAAGGCTGGGGAGGGACACCGCCAGCCGCCGCCATGAGAAGCAACATGTAAAGACACTGGTAAGCCACAAGCCATGTGGCAAAGTATAGATAAGCAGAAATGGGTTAATTTAAGATAGAAGAAGTAGATAACAAGAAGCCTGCCACAGCCATACAGTTTCTAAACAATGTAAGTTTCTGTGTGCTTTCTTGGTTGGGTCTGAGTGACTGTGGGACTGGCGGGTAAGAGAGATTTGTCCTGACTGGGCCAGGCAGGAAAACTCTAACTACAGGCAGGTCCTTGGCTCTCAATGGCATGCTAGCCTAACATACTTGAGCTCCAGGCCAGTGAGAGACGCTGTCTCAATACATAAATAAATAAATAAGGCCAGCAAGATGCCTTAGTAAGTAAAGGTGCTTGCTGCTAAGCCTAGTGACCTAGTTCAATCCCCAGAGCCTACACGGTGGAAGGAGACAACTGACTCCTGCCAAGTTGTCCCCTGAATTTCACATGTACACACATTCTCTCTCAGAAAAGAAAAAAAAAAAAAAAAAAGAGGCACATCATGCCAAATGAATGGCACCTTACTTAGTCCTCTGGCCTCCACATACATGTGCACACACACACACACACAAAAGGTAGTAAACTGTTTGACTAACAGAAATGCCTAGGCTTATTTTCCTTAGTGATAACTCGGGTCTAAGAAAAAAATTGTAATGGGATGAGTACAATGAAACTACAAAACTAATTAAAAAAATTAACATTTATATATAAAGGAAGTCTGAAGGAAGAAAATAAAGAATGGGGAAAATAAGTCAGCACACCCCACACTTAATGCTACGTAAAGCACAAAACTATAGATATAGCAAGTTGAATATTTTTTAATTGAAGAATTTTCACTTACAAAGTCATCTTCACCTTCAGCCAAACCATAATTGGGCAACATGGCTCCCTCCATTGTAGTACTCTTGAACACTCCTTTAATTTTGCTACCTATTCTGCTGATTCCAAATGATTCTCCTCTTTTTTGTGTGCTTCTAAGTATTAAACAAAAATGCATCAGGTACATAGTAAATTATTGACATCTACTATACTATACACAATAGCAAATAAAAAGCAAACTAGCCTTGAAAAGGTAAATTAGAGGAAGATTAACAGTATTTGGAGTTTTCAGTCATTGATTAAGTCTCAAAATCCAGAAGCCAAAATTGTCAGAACATTTAAATTCTTTGTTTGAATGAGACAAAATTTACTAACATTTGAAATGTAGCTAATGCTAACTTCAAAACATTAACTGAACTAAAAGTTTTGAAAGAATGACAGCCCCCTAGTGGTATATAGTTCTCATTGCCACAAGAATTTTGTCAAAACATACACATGTATGAACCTGCTAAACAATTTTTTAAAAACGGTATGGCCATTTAGAATAATGATTCTCAACCTGTGGGTCGTGACCCTTTTGGAGTAGCCTATCAGATGTTTACATTATGATTCATAACAGCAGCAAAATTACACTTATGAAGTAGCAATGGAAACATTTTATGGTTGGGGGGTCACTACAACATAAGAAGTGTATTAAAGGGTTGCAGCATTAGGCAGGTTGAGAACCACTCACTGATTTAGAAGAACTGAATCACTAAAATAAGACTGCAACATAAAAATATAAAGCTATGATCTGATCATTACATTTTTTTAGATGAAACTTAATGAAAAACAATTTACCTCTACGGCAAATGCTCAACTAAATTCAATTGTATACTCAGATTCCAGAAGGAATTAGGTATAAAACAAATGTACTTAACTTCAAAGTAACACAAATAAAAAAAGGCGAGGGCTGAAGAGATGCCTCAGTGCACGGACTGCTTTTCTAGAGGTCCTGAGTTCAGTTCCCAGCAACCACATGGTGGCCCACAGCCATCTATAGTGGGATTTGATGCCCTTTTCTGGCCTGCAGGCAACATGTGGATAGAGCACTCATACCAAAAAAAATTTAAAAAAGAGGGAAAGGCTAGCAATGATGAAAAGAAAAGCAGGCATAGCTCCAGGTAGGAACTAGCTTTGCCGTAAACATGAAATACTAGTTCTACAATATTTTCAAAAGTGAATTTCCAAAAGCAGAAATAGCTAGAAAGAAAAAAGGGGGGGGAACCTAAAAGCAGCAAAAAATTATCCATTAGAGCCAAATGTCCCACGTTTCAGGAAAGCACACTATAAATTTTATCTAACTTAAAACATGCACAGTACCACAAGAGACCCAACTATAAACATGGTTAAATCTGACCATTTGTTTAGAATACTCAACTCAATGGAAGCTATTATTCTTACAAGCACAATGTACCCACTGAAATAACTCAACAATTAGAGATATAAAAGAACAATGATCAAGTTTCAAACATACAAAATGTTTACTGTGACAAGATTATTTCATGCATTGTCTTTGGAACAAACCAAACTTATCTTAAAGCTAGAAAACTATTAGTTAGTAGTGAAGAGTACTAGAAGCAAACTAGACTACTTTTCTCTAAACAAGCGTGCAGTTAAGTGTTGTAAAAAATAACAGTTTTAGGTATTGTGAGCTCGGATGACAGGACTATTGCCATAGGAAAATGTAATTGGCAACTAAAATACTAAAATTTCTAGACCCTAGGCAGGCTGTTCCAGGATCTACAGATTATAAAACAATACAGGTTTTGAACTGTGACATATTTTTAAAGGTCTAATTTGTAATTATGACTAGATCCACAGAAACATCATTATATTTATTTGGGGCAGGAAGAGAAAAAATAAAACCCACAAGTCTTTAAACCCAAATAATTACAAAAATTATTCAGCAAAATCTGCAACCCTCCTTACCCCCAAAGGGAGTCAACAACTTTGAAAAGTAAGACACTGGTAAATAAATAATAAAAGTATCTTAATAAGATTAGGCCATTTTACTTTAAAATTATGTTATTTCAAAAATATTTCTAGAACCAAAGTAGAGATCCACTTTAAAAACTTATCCTAGCCGGGCACTGGTGGTGCACACCTTTAATCCCAGCACTCAGGAGGCAGAGGCAGGCGGATCTTTATGGGTTCGAGGCCAGCCTGGTCTACAAAGCGAGATCCAGGAAAGGCGCAAAGCTACACAGAGAAACCCTGTCTCAAAAAACCAAAGAAAAAGAAAGAAAGAGAAAAACCTTATCCTAAATAATTTATATAAAGGCAGGGACAACACAGTGATTCATGTTTTTCCTTTTTAGATGCACCTAGGTTGCTTGGGGTGAACTTTCTAGATTAAAACAGATAATTTATACTGAAAAAAAAATCACATGCTCAAGACTTACCGGAAATCATCCAAACTTAGGCTACCTCTGCAATATCAGATATGTGAGATTATATGAGGAGGAGAGAGAGAAAGCCCAGATATTAAATAGGTTTCACTTTAGAATATAAAATCAAATTTAAAAAGCTTAAAAGTTATACAAGTGGATAGCATCCACCCTCGCAAAAGGACGAAATCCTATGAATAACACAATGCAGCGGAGAAAGAACAGTGCATGGCTGTTTGCATGTATGTGATCTAGATTACTAATGATCTTGAAAACAATCTGTCAGGAAATAACTCATCATTTTCTTCTCCTTAGGATCCCATTTGACACAGGAGAAAATATGTAAAGACTAAGTAGCAAACGGCAGCTCAGATTCTTTAACACAGAACGGTGTCTATGTTAGATGCACTCATACATGCTTCTTAACATATCTTTATTTAGGCTGAAGTAAAAAAGAGTGCTTTTCCAAGCATGCTGCCTCATACCTACACCTATCACCCTAGCACTGTCACAAGTCTGAGGCTAGCCTAGAATACACAGTGAGCACCTATCTCATATAAACAACAAAATGTCTGGGGGCTAAGGATGTCAGTGCTAATACTGTTGCCCAATAGTCATGATGCCCTGGATTCAATCCCAAACAAATAAACAAAACCCCACAACTTTTTAAAGAATACTTGAAGCTAAAAAGTAAACAAAACATTCCTAGAGTTATGCTTTGAGTACATAATAAAGCAGGTCGGAATTAGCTACATGCACTACAGTTTTGTTTTTAAAATTCAAGTAAACAAACCAAAAAATTAAAGACTACTTTATATACTGTAAGTCATTTAACAGCAACTTATCCAAGCCACTCTAAATTTTCAACTTAAGAATGTTGGCAAACTCTTCTACTGACTCTATTTAGGTAAATGAATCCTTAAGTATCAGAGAAGGAGTCCTCTTAAGTGTGATAGTTAACATTAAAGTCAGGTAAATATAAAGAAAAACATATTTTAAATGGCTATATCAGTATCTGTATTTTCTCGATTTCATTCAGAAAAACAGCTGATAAAGACTATAATGCTACCACAGAAGTAAAAATCAGTAGACCCCAGAGTTAAGTATGCCTACCTGTTGAACTTGGAATTGCGGGTTGGCGATTCTGCGCCTCTTAAAAGTTGCCTGAAATACTTCAGAACAATAAATACAAATTAGGATTAACTAAGCCAGTATTTGACACTGAAATATACCTGTTTACCTTACTTCATTTTGTTTTAATTTTGCTACTTAGTAACTACTTACCTAATGCTATCAGAGTCACTATGAAGTCTGTAAAGTCTCCATTGAAAGCCTGACTTACCTCGTCACTGTGGCAGAACATGGGGGTAAACACACTCTCCAAGAGGGAAAGAACATGCTCATATGCTTCAAAAAGACATCTCATGGTCTGCAGTTTCACAACATCTATGTATGGGCCTTCAGCAACTATTCAAAAACATTAATTGTAGAAATTATTTCTGAATAACAAAAATGTAATATATGCATTTAAAATTCATTAGTGAAACAAATGTACAAATTATGTTTTATAGACACATCACCAGAAGAAATCTTACCAGAATGAGAAATGGGAATAACCCACCTCCGGAGATGACAAACACTAGTTACACAAGTTGTTTTGTTTTATGAATTTTAATGACAGGTTCTACTAGACTAGACTGGAACTTGTAGTACAGGCTGTCCCAGAAGCCATGACCTTCCTGCCCCATCTCCAGCGCTAGGATTACAGACATGCACCTCCAGGCTTGCCTCAGTTATGCGAACAGTCAACACTCCTCAAAGCTTTCATCTTGTTAGTGAAATAAGTATGGAAAAACAGAATTCTTTAAACTAAGAAAGTCAATAAAAGATCTCTAGTATTTAAAGAAAAGCAGCAACTTAAGCTGCCCACGTAGCTTCCACAGCTGTTAGACTAAGTAAAGAATACACAAAGCAGTCAAGAGCACATACTGCTCTTGCACAGGACTGGAGTTCAGTTCCCAGAACCCTTGTTGGGTAGCTCACAACAACCTGTGACTCAAGTGCCAGAGGGAACTGAAGCCTCTGCCCTCCAAGGGCACCTGTGCTCATGCACACACATGTATGCACACGCACACACAACACACACACACACACACACACACACACACACACACACACACATACACACACAAATATTAAAAAGGACCAGGTGTGGTGACCTGGGCTTTTAATCCCAGCACCAGAGAAACAGGCCAACTTGGTCCATAAAGCAAATTCCAGGCTAGCCAGGGATACACAGTGAGAGAAACTTCCCTCAAATAAGTAAATGTATAAATAAATCTCTTTTAAGAATAGAAAAAATGCTGGGTGGTGGTGGCACACACCTTTAATCCCAGCACTTGGGAGGCAGAACCAGGTGGATCTCTCTGAGTTCGAAGCCACCCTGGTCTACAGAGTGAGATCTAGGACAAGCACCAAAACTACACAGAGAAATCCTGTCTCAAAAAAAAACCAACCAACCAACCAACCAAACAAACAAAGAAAAAATACATGAAGAAAACTTAGCAAACTGGAAAGATCTAGAATATCCACTCTGTCATTTTTTACTTACTTCTTTGAATCTCTTCTACAATGAAGGGATCAAATCTAATTTTGTCAATACTTTCATCCAAGCAATATGTTTTATAAATCTTCTGCAATTCCTCATGTAGAGATAGCATTTCATCATTTGATAACTCTGGTCGCAAAATTCTATCATTAAATTCCTCTAACAAATCAAAGAAAGATTAAGAAAAAAGTTACTTTAATATAAACACTTTCATGAAAACTTCATATTTTTATTCTAACTAAAAACAGCAAATGCAATCAAATTAATTAATTTAAGCTTTTAAAAAACACCTGAGAGTAGAATACTCAGATGAAAGACAAACTCAAGATTTTTATATTAATATAAAATATGTCAATGTATAAAAAGCAATACAAATTTGCAACAACAGAATAGTAAATATATTTGTAAGATTTTTCTCTAAAAAAACATTAGATTAGTTTCTTATACCAAAGATCTTTCAATATTTTAAAATCTGATGACTAAATAATAATAAATATAGAGCTTGTTGTAGAATAATCTTTTTGTACTCTATGAAGATGTGTCTTTGCCAAGGCACCTTCTGATTAGTGTAATAAAGAGCTGAGTGGCCAATAGCTAGGTAGGAAGAGGTTAGGCAGGATTTCCAGGCAGAGAGAGAGAAGGAGAGGAGATAAATCGAGGTAAAGGAGAGATGCCAGGGGACACAAAGAGGAAACAGGAGGTGCAAGATGGAACAGAGGTAAAAAGCCATGAGACAAAACATAGATTAATATAATTGGGTTAATTTAAGTCATAAGAGCTAGTGGGGGGCTGGAGAGATGGCTCAGAGGTTAAGAGCACTGCTTGCTCTTCCAAAGGTCCTGAGTTCAATTCCCCGCAACCACATGGTGGCTCACAACCATCTGTAATGAGATCTGGTACCCTCTTCTGGTCATACATGCTGTATACATAATAAATAATCTTTTTTAAAAATTTTAAAAAAAGAATAAATACATAAAATTAAAAAAAGAGCTAGTGGGACAAGCCTAAACTAAAGGCCAAGCTTTCACATAAGAAGAAGTCTCTGTGCCATTTTTTTTTTTTTTTTTTTTTTTTTTGTGAGCTGGGAGCCCAAAGAAAAATTCGTCTACAAGAGCTCATAAAGTTTCTCACAAACCCAGTGAGCTGTGATATTACAGTTTGATGTTCTGAACAGAATGAGAACAAAGCAGTACTGATGTGGCCTGTTAGTGTGATCTCTACACATATCACTATGTTAGATTTTTGGTCATTCTCTTCTGCTATAGGATTTGACCGCAGCCAAAGATAAGATCATGCCCCACCTAGAAAGGAACAGACACCTGAGAGAATTCAGTCACTCTTAGAATATCTAGCAAGTGAAACGTAGGCTGGGGACATCAGATCTGCCCTAAATAACCAGAGCATTAGCAAGCATGAAAAAGACAGCAGTAAAAGGCAAATGAAGCCTCACCAACAGTCAGACAAAACTGCAGGACGTGCACGGCTCCCTCTTGTTTCAGAAAGTTCATAAACCGAAATAAAAGATCTTGTTGTTCTCTGATTTGCTTCAATTCCAACTTCAGCACCTTGCCACAATATGGGAGGAAGAGTAAGTTAAAGATACATAAATATATTTTAAAACTTTTATCTTAAAAATGTTAGTGCTCAGCTGGGCAGTGGTGGTGCACGCCTTTAATCCCAGCACTCGGGAGGCAGAGCCAGGCGGATCTCTGTGAGTTTGAGGCCAGCCTGGGCTACAAAGTGAGTTCCGGGAAAGGCACAAAGCTACACAGAGAAACCCTGTCTCGAAAAACAAAAAAATAAAATAAATGTTAGTGCTGAAAATACTCACAGATGGTTTTTTATTTCTAGGTTCTGCAAATTTCTGCAAGAATGGAACCAAAGGAGAAGCTGGTTCAGTCGCTTTTTCAGGCTTTGAAGAAACAGAATTATCAGCTCAGTAAAATCCACACTGGAGTTGGCACACCACAGTCAAAATTTAATGCAGTTACGAGTGTTGCAATATGTTCAATACTCACAGGACTGTCATCTATGAAGATGATAAGCAAGTGATTGACAGTATCCTAATAAAAAGCAATAAACACAGGTCAAAATAATTACATTGTTGCCGGGCAGTGGTGACGCACACCTTTAATCCCAGCACTCGGGAGGCAGAACCAGGCGGATCTCTGTGAGTTCGAGGCCAGCCTGGGCTACAGAGTGAGATCCAGGAAAGGCGCAAAGCTACACAGAGAAACCCTGTCTCAAAAAACAAAAAAATAAAAAAATAAATAAAATAATTACATTGTCAAGTTCTGCCAAGAATTCTCAGAACTTTCACATTATCAAGTTCACTAGAAAAATAAACAGCACAGGCTAAACTTCTACACATATATATTGCAGAGGAACCCCTAAAGAACTATAATAAGAAATTCTTAACTGTCTAAACATGAGCAAAGAGCAATATGCTTTGCCATTTAAGTTATACCTGTTTTTCAAAAATCAAACTGAGCCTAAGTCAGAATTGTTGAAGTATCCATCAATGAATAAATGAGCAAAATTCGACACATTACATGTAATGGATTATTATTGAGAACTGAAAAAGAAAAGAATTCTAAAACAATTGCCAAGGACTCAAGGGGGAATAAGGAATTATTGTTTGTGGGTATAGAATTTATGGGGTTTTGGTTTTGTTAAGACCAAAGTTTTGGAAAGTGATGTTGACAGCTGCCCTAATAAGCACATATTTCATAACAATGCACTGTACACATAAAATAGTTAAAAAGTAATTCAAGTATATTTATCATTAAAGTAAAAATTTTTAATCTTACTGGATCAGCGAGGAAATCCAAAGAAGGAAGAAATACAGAACCAGATAGAATCTCTCTTATAAGTAATGTCAGGGACCTGGAAATAGAAATAATTCTGTATTTAGTGATTTGCATTAGTTCCTCATCTTCAAGCACCTATGAACTATAACTAAAGACCCTATTAAAGTGGAATTATGGGGTTGGACATGGTGGCCCATGCCTTTCATCCTAGCATTGGGAAGGCAGAGGCAATCAGATCTCTGAGTTCAAACTAGCCCGATCTGTACAGTGACTTCCAGGCTAGCTACAGGGCTATACTGTGAAACCCTGTCTCAAATAAAAGGATGAAGCTAAGAATGTGGAAGGGGGCTTGTCTGACAGGATTCCTCAGTATCCTCCCCCACCCACCAACCAATCAACCAAAAATATCAGATTAAAATTCAAAAGGACAAGAATGGGTCATCAGATTCTGCATTTTCAGCAAGTGCCAGGTGGTGTTTGTGCTGCAGATTTGTTAAAAGTAACTATTATTTAAAAGAAATAAGTACTTTCTTACAAGAAGGACTGGGGAGACATCAGAACACTGTTCCTTCAAGAATCTTTAATATATTTATAAATTCATGTTTACAGGATGGAGACGTAGTTGAGAGCTGACTAGAATGTACAAGGTCCTGGATTTGATCTCCAACAACACACAGCACAAAATTGTTTATGAGCAGTATGTTCAACAGTATGCTCCCTAGGACTGAGAATATTGTTTTTAAAGATTTATTTATTATGTATACAGAAGAGGGCACCAGATCTCATTACAGATGGTTGTGAGCCACCATGTGGTTGCTGGGAATTGAACTCAGGACCTCTGGAAGAGCAGTCGGTGCTCTTAACCTCTGAGCTATCTCTCCAGCCCGAGAATATTTTCATTAGTAATACAAATTAAGACTCAAGATTTCTTTAAGAAGGAGGAGCTTAGTATGATGCACAGCATGCATTTTCAAGTTTGTACCCTCTCCTTCAGCTTCAGGAACCTACAGTGCTGAGATTACAGGGGCTAAAGAAAGCTTAATCAAAGTATTAAAATACTCTACCAACATGTACTTATATACATCATTTAATGAATACATATTTTCAAGTCTACCACTGAGCTGGGCCAGGTGGCATATACCTATAGTCCTAACACTGGGAGGCAAAGCAGGCAAGGAACACTCCATAGTGTGGTTCTGTCTCAATAGATTGAAAGAAACAGAAAGGGGGTGGAACAGAATAGAGGGAAGGAGGGGACGAAAGAATAAGCCACAGTTTTCCCCTCTAAGAACCATCAGGCAGCACTCGAGAGGCAGAGGCAGTCTGATCTCTGTGAGTTCGAGGCCAGCCTGGTCTACAGAGCGAGTTCCAGGACAGCCAGGACAACACAAAGAAACTCTGACTCAAAAAACAAAAACAAAACAAAAAAAGAACTCTCAAGGTAAGGGCAATGAGGTAATTTATGGGGAAAATCTAAATATACTTCTACCAGAAGAGGAGAGAATGGAGGACAGGACACCTAGTTATTCTTTCCAGCCGGACAGCTTAAAACCCAAACTTAGCTGCAGAGTCTGTCAAAGTGCTTCTGACTGTAAGAATCATAGTGTGCATATCTTTTAAAAGAAACATAAAGGGGCTGGGGATTTAGCTCAGTGGCAGAGCACTTGCCTAGCAAGCACAAGGCCCTGGGTTCGGTCCTCAGCTCCAGTTGGGGAAAAAAAAAGAAACATCAAGAAAATAAAGCAGAAGGATTTCAAATAAAATTAATATTACTTGTACTTATCTTTGATTTCTAAAAATCAGTTTTTAATAACAAATTCTAAGGCCACACAACACACTTCAAATACTCAGCACCTAAACTGGCATTTTAAAATTTGACCAATTATTCTCAAGTGAAAAACTATTCATATCATAAATTCATACCAAGTTTTAGTGAAGTCCTATTATAATAAAACATAGCAATATATACATATAACATGTTAATGTATATGTATACATATATATGTGTGTGTGTATACACACACACACACACACACACAAATACTACTATGATATTTTCTAGTGCATTTATACCTGCAGTCAGTTGCTTTAGGAGGCAAAATATAAGGAAAAAGTAACTCAGTAAGTTTTCTTAAATACTGTAATTCATCTCTTCGACTTCTCAAAGCCACATGAAGCTCTGGACCATATTCTTCTAATGCAGCTTGTTGTAAATACTCCGTGTTTTTTACTGTAAATAACAATAAAAACTATTGAATGAGTTAGCATATATTAAATTACTTCATTTCTATTAGCATACAGAACATCTAACCTCGTTCCTCTCCTAGCCCTGCTCTCTGAATAGAAAGGGGAAATTTTTCAGAAATAGGGCATAAAGGGAGATTTTCTCCTCTGCTGTGAACTTACTTACTGTGGTGGTTGAAATAGGAATCCACCCCGACAGGTTCAGTTTCCAAGGCTTGGTCAATAGGGAGTGGCACTACTTGGCAGGGACTAGGAGGAAGTGTGTCACTGGGAGTAGGCTTTGCTCGAATTTCTAAATGGTCTTTTTAATAAAAAAAATCCCAGAGCCAGATATTGGGGCAAATGCTGAGAGATCAGAGAGACAAAGGAGCAAGTCACCTTTCACCTCTAGGACTCCTCAGACTGAACAGCTCCAGCCGAAAGAACTGCTAGCTGAAAGAGACACTTCTGCCGGAAAGGCTTTAGTTCCTGTCTCCTCAGCCTTACATACCTTTCTCCACCCTGCCATCACGTCCTGGGATGAAAGGCGTGTGTGCTTCCCAGTACTGGGATTAAAGGCATGTGCTACCACTGTCTGGCTCTGTTTCTGTCCTAGACTGAATCAATCTCATGTAATTCAGGGTGGCTTTGAACACACAGAGATTCAGACGGATCTCTGCCTCCTGAGTACTAGGATTAAAGGTGTGTGCCACCACTGCCTGGCATCTATGTTTAATCTAGTGGCTTGTTCTGATCTCTGATCTCCAGACAAATTTTATTAGTGTACACAATATATCACCACAGTGGACCTTGTGGTTTCAAATGCTAAAGCCAGGCCCACAGTCTCTTCCTGCGGCCTGCCCATCCAGATGTAAAACTCTCAGTTACCTCCCCAGCACCACGTCTGTCTGTGTGCCACCATGCTTCCTGCCATGACAATAATGGAACTGTAAGCCAGCCCCAATTAAATGCTTTCCTTTATAAGAATTGTATTGCCCAGGTGATGTTGGTGCACGCCTTTAATCCCAACACTCGGGAGGCAGAGACAGGGGATCTCTGTGAGTTCGAGGCCAGCCTGGGCTACAGAGTGAGTTCCAGGAAAGGCACCAAGCTACACAGAGAAACCCTGTCTGGAAGGGAAAAAAAACAAACAAACAAAAACAAAACAAAACAAAACAAAAAACCACTGACTAAGACACTTACTTTGCAATAAATTAATTTTCTGAGTCTATTTCCCTGAACAAATAACAGCTCATGATTTCTACATAATATACTAGCAAGTGACTTAATTGGGGGAAACTGTAGAAAACGTGTTCCAGTACATACAAGAGTTTAATTTTCAACTATCTTGTTCATTTTCTGTGACAAGAAAAATTATCAAATTCAAAATTCTTTGCTGCTTTTATATCAATATCATCCAGATAGCCACTAAGAGTGTGGGAGAAAGTGGCTTCTTCAGGAGGTTTTGAATTTTTAACCAGATCACAGGATATAAGAGGTATAATTGAATAACCAAAAGAAATGAGTTATCACACCTTTGAAAAGACAAAGGAGAGCCTTAACTACTTGTTGCTAATAAAGAAATCAGCCTGACACAGATGTGTGATTCCAACTATATGACACTATCAAAAAGTCAAGCCTAGGTCAGGTGGCCATGGTGCACGCCTTTAATCCCAGCACTTGGGAGGCAGAGCCAGGTGGATCTCTGAGAGTTCGAGACCAGCCTGTTCTACAGAGTGAGATCCAGGACAGCCACCAAAACTACACAGAGAAACCCTGTCTTGAAGAAAAAACAAACAAACAAACAAAAAAGTCAAGCCTATTGATATTTTTTCCTATCCCTCCTCTGACAGTAAAGTTTTTTTTTTTCTTTAAAAAACTGCAACAAAGATGTTCCCACTTGTGTATTTTTTGCCAGTGACAAGCAAGGGTTTTGATGTACTTTTTAAGTCAGGCATGGTGTATCCACAGTACACGGGAGGTAAAGGCAAGAGAATCAGAAGTCAACAGCCTTGGTTACATATCAAGTTCAAAGCCTGAGCTATAGGAGACCCTATCTCAAAATAAACCAACTAAATAAATAAATTAGTAGGTTATATAGATGTAAAATCTTCTACACTCATTTATTTTAAGAATTTTTTTATTTTATTTTATTTTTTTTTTATTTTTTTATTTTTTTTGGGGGGGGGGCTGAGGATCGAACCCAGGGCCTTGCACTTGCTAGGCAAGCACTTGTACCACTGAGCTAAATCCCCAACCTCAAGAATGTTTTAAAGTTAAAATTATTTTTACTTATGTGCCTGGTACCCACAAAGGCCAGAAGAGTGCGCTGAATGCCCTGGGACTGAAGTTATAGATGGCCATGTGTACCATGTGGGTGCTTAGGATTGAACCTGATTTCTCTGGAAGAGCTGCCTATGTTCTTAACCACTGAGCCACCTCTCCTGGTAAAATTCTTTTTAAAAAAAAATTATTTTTATTATTTTTGGTTTTTGAGACAGAGTTTCTCTGTGTAACAGCTCTGGCTGTTCTGGAGTTGGTTTTGTAGACCAGGCTGGCTTCAACTCACAGAGATCCACCTACCTCTGCCTCCCAAGCGCTGGGATTAAAGGCATGCGCCACCACACCTGGCTATTCTGTATGTGTTCATGAATATACACACATGAATGTGGGTGCCTGCAGAGTCCAGAAGAGGACCTTGGAGTCCCTGGGACTAAATTACAGGTGGTAAGCCTCCTGACATGGGTACTGAGAACTTAACTTGGGTCCTCCAAAGAAAAGATAGGTGCTCTTACTTACTCAGCCACCTCTCCAGGCCAAAGGTACAATTCTTTTTGTTGTTGTTTTGAGACAGTGTCTCACTATGTAGCCCTGGCTGCCTATGTAAACCGGACTGGCTTCACACTCACAGAGATTCTCCCTGCCACTACCTTCTGAATGCTAGAATTAAAAGTGTTCACCACCATACATAGCTCCCAACGGTAAAATTCTTACGTGATGTAAAAACACACAACAATTTTAAATAGTAAACTAATAGTTTTATTTAATTTAATCTCAACTCTAATTGCAGCACAATTCCCCAAAATGTGCACTAGCTCTATCAATTGAGATGATGAGGGATGGAAAAATGGCTCCATGTTCAGATAAGGTTGCACTTAAAGCTGTTTCTCCACTGCAGGAGCTCTTGCTTACAGAGAATTTTTACAAGTGAATACAAATAGCAATACCAAAAACTATGACCACAGTATCTGTTTTTATATAGTCACCTATGCAGAATGGCATAATGCCTTTCAGAAAGCACTGACGAAGAATACCAAATATGGAAAAAATTCAGTTTCACACAGAAGCAAACTGTTAAAGGGGACATTTTAAACTTGATTTTAGAGCAAGAAAAGTCCTTACTTAAGATTTCCTTCATTCAATCAGAAGACACTTATTTAACACAGGCTTGGTGTAAACCACATCAGCAAAAGGCCTACAGATGCCAGAGCAGAGTTGCTTTAAAAGGGAGGGGGGGGGGGGGGGGGGCATGGACTGGAAAGATGGCTCAGAGGTTAAGAGCACTGGCTGCTCTTCCAGAGGACCCAGGTTCAATTCCCAGCACCCACATGGCAGCTCATAGCTGTCTATAACTCCGGTCGCAGGGATCTGACACCTTCACACCAATACACATAAAATAAATTAACATATATGGAGAAACAAACATGATACATGGTAGTCATATGTAGGATGAGCTAGAACAGTCTGAAACTGCAAAAGTTACAGACCCAGGAAAGAGACATGAGCAATAAGAGCAGACCATCATTCAAAGTGGGGTTTTTTAGGCCATTCTTAAAGCGTCTGTGAAGAGCGGTAGTAAGGTGCCAGTCTCACATACTTTTAAATGGAAGCTGATGCATAAACAAAATCACTCAAACTACCACAGAGCTGGATTACCTTTCTGTCTCGCTTTAACAATCACTTCTATATGTTTCATTGCCGCTTTTAATAGTTTCTTGGTTATAATAGATGGAATATCCACCTAGAAAAATA
Source organism: Onychomys torridus (assembly GCF_903995425.1). Lineage (NCBI taxonomy): Eukaryota > Metazoa > Chordata > Mammalia > Rodentia > Cricetidae > Onychomys > Onychomys torridus. The sequence continues at coordinate 81,551,543 of NC_050449.1, forward strand.
AACAAAACAAAATAAAATTTAAAAATAATTACTACGTTGAAATGGCAAGAACACTTTATTTATAATATTAGAACAAAGCTGAAAAGGGCTAGATCTAAGAAGTGTAAAGTGGGATATAATTTATAACAGAGATTGCACATTTCAAAACTGCTCTCACCACAAAAAAAAAAAAAAAGGAAAAGAAAAGTTAAGTATCTGAGATTGTGGACATGTTAAATAGCTATCTTACTTATTCCACACTATACTGACATACCCTAACATCATTAGTATCACAAAATACATATATTTTAAACTTTGTATTTAAAATAAAAATGTAAACACTAGGAGACACAGATTTGAGTGGACATTTCTTCAAAGAAGAGATGCCCAGCATCCCTGGCATCGGGGACATGCAAACCAGTCACAAAGCACCATTCACTCACCCAGGCTAGATAAGCAGAAACAGTGATAAAGAGGGTGTGGTGGACATGCCAGCTATCCCAGCAGGGAGAGGCTAAGAGCTGCAAGTCTAAGGCCAACCTGGAACATCTAGGGAGAACCTGCCTTAAAGAGAGTGCAAACCACAAAAGAGAGTGAGAATGCTTTTGACAAGGCCGTGGAAGGGGCATGTTCACACACAGGCATGGCAATGCAAATGTGCAGCCACTTCGGAAAACAACGGATGAAACAAAGAGCTTCTATCTCATCTCACCAAGCAATTCATTTGACTCTTAAACACAGACTCCAGACAAATGAAAACACAACTACTAAATACAAATCTTCATGAGACTTAAGTTGAAAATAACCCAATATCCAACCATGGAAATGATGAATACATTATGAAACTGAAGTGCAGATATAGGCTACAAAATGACAACACAAATGGATCTAGACAACATCATACCAAGAGAATGAAATCAGTCACAAAAAGCCATGTATCAAATGATTCTATTTTTGCTGGTCAGTTGTGGCACATGCCTTTAACCCCAGCACTTGGGAGGCAGAGCCAGGCAGATCTCTGTGAGTTCGAGGCCAGCCTGGTCTACAGAGTGAGATCCAGGACAGGCTCCAAAACTACACAAAGAAACCCTGTCTCAAAAAAAAAAAAACAAAACAAAACAAAGGTTCTGTTTTCACCAAATATCCATAGAGACATCGAGACAGGGAGCAAAATGACTGCTGGCGAGGTGAGCAGAGGGGAGATTATGGCGAATAGGTACACAGCCTCTTTTCAGATAACAAACTTATTCTGAAATTGATTATATGAGTGACATATGCAGAACTCTGAACAGGCTGTGAAAAGCCACTGAATTCTAAGCTTTAAATGGATGAATTGCATGTTATATATCAATAAAATTGTTATAAAAATAGAGTACAGTGGTTAGTGCACATCTATAATCCCAGCACTACAGAGGCTGAGGCAGGAGGACTAACATACACATCCATTCTACTAACTAATGACTATTAACTAATTCATCTGAAGAACAATTTATTTAAATGATGTATCATCAACCATCTGATCTGTCTACCTCTCTACTTTCCTCCCTCTCTGCAAGTGTGTGTGTGTGTGTGTGTGTGTGTGTGTGTGTGTGTGTGTGTGTACATGTGGAAGCAAGAAGCTCTACCATTTTTGGCTAGGCTGGCTGGCCAATAAAAACAAGGATCTCCTGCCCCACCCAAGCAGTGACCTTACAGGCATATACAACTAGTTTCTATGTGGGTGTCAGAAATTGGAATCCAGGTCCTCATGCTCATGCAGCAAAAATTTTACTCACTGAGCCACCTTCTCAGCCCAATCATCCAGTTTTCTCAATGAATAGTTTTCCACACTTAGTCTATAATGAAACAGTTGCCCCAGAACTAATTTTCAAAACACATGATTAAAATCTATTGACTTTGTTTAATCATTAATATTTTAGACATGATGACTGCATAATCCCAGCACTGGGGAGAATGAGGCAGGAGGATCTCAAATTTAAAACACAAAATAAAGATCACACACAAACACACACACACACACACACACACACACACACACACACACACACACAGAGAGAGAGAAAACTAAGTAGAAAGACCAAAGAAAGCATCCACACACCACTACAACCAGTACTAACAGTGGTGGGATAGTGTTATATCCTTAAACAGGTTTAATTTGTGAGTTTCATCCCCTGCCAATGGAAAATGCCACACATGCTATTTCCCAGCATCTTCCATTTGCTATTTCCACTTGTAAATAAACATTACTCTAGAAAGTGTTTTTTCACGACTGTGTAGTTAGTTGTATTACAGTTACCCAATAATCAATCATTAAATACCAGTTTTTCATTTTTGTTTTCCTTATTTTAAAGCTTACAAATACTCCTTAAACTACAATAAATCTTTTACTGTGAGTTTTATATACATCTTGGCATATGTCATAAACATGCAATTTAGAAGCCAGGCACGGTGGTGCACACCTTTTATCACAGCACTTTGGAGACAGAGGCAAAAGGCTCTCGATGAAGCTGAGGCAAGCCTGGTCTACAAAGCAAGTTCCAGGCCAACCAGACCTACATAGTGAAACTTGCCTCAAAATAAATAAATAAATAAAATTTAATGTGACTATAAAGATATATTTTCCTCCTTTTTATTTTTAAGTTAAGATATAGTTACATTATTTCCTTCTTTAATTCCCTCCCTCTGATCTCTCCTGTGCCTCCGTACCACCCCAGAAACCAGAGTTTCTTTTTTTCTGTTATTGTCACACATATAAAAATGCATATATATATATATATATATATATATATATATATATATACATACATACACACACACACAACCTGCTCAGTCCTATACTGTGTGTCTACAGATATAGATACAGATAGATAAATATGATTTCAGGCTAACCACTTAGTACTGGATAATCATTTAGGGGATCATCCCTGGGGAAGACTATTTATCCTCCCTATCCCTTAATTGCCTGTGTTCTTTGTCTGTGGCTGGGGGCCATGAGATACCCTTCCATCTTAGCATGTCTCTCGGTAGCATACTTCTTCAGGTCTTGTTTCAGCAGCCATCTGGTTGAGTTATCACAGATAAAGCCCCCTTGTCATTTCTAAGAGACATAATCACACAGCACATGCCCTGGTCCCCTGGCTCTACAATCTTTCTGTGCCTTCTTCCACAACGCTCCCTAAGCCTTAGGTGCAGGAGTTGTGTTGTAGATAGATCAATAGTAATATTTTAACTTGCAAATCTAAATGTATGTCTTTTAATTAAACAAAATAGGATATGGTATCACAGGTCTACAACTCCAGCATGCTAGGGTCTGAGTCAGGAGGATTGCTGAAAGATTAAGGCAGGTCTGGGCTACACACTCAAAACCTTGTTTAAAAAACAAAACAGGCCAGGCGATAGTGATGCACACCTTTATTCCCAGCACTAGGGAGGCAGAGGCAGGCCGATCTCTGTGAGTTTGAGGACACTCTCGTCTACAGAGTTAGTTCCATGACAACCAGGGCTACATAGAAAAACCCTGTCTCAAAAAAACAAAACAAAACAAAACAAAACAAAAAATGGTAACAAAAACCCAGACGTCTCAAAAGATTACCCCAGCCAGGCATGGTGGCACATACCTATAATCCTAATATTTGGAAGGCAAAGGCAGAAGGATCTTAAGTCTAAGGCCAACCTGGGTTACATGTAAGTTCAAAGCCAGCCTGAATGCCAGAACAAGACCCTGTCTCAAAAAATAAACGACTGGGGAATAGATCCCCAATGGCAAAGTAAATCTAGCATGAGCAAGGCCTTGTGTTCAATCTCTAGCACTAACAAGTACGTGCATTATTTTAATACTAAACTTCCCTCAAGTAAGGACACATCAATTTGTGCATATGTGGAATTCAACTTTTACTCATTTCTTCTTTTAGTAACTTTACCTATTACCCAGAGTATACAAACAACAAACAAGTGATTTTTCAAAAACATTCTGTCCAACTCTTATCATTTTACTATTCCAAACTTTTCATCAATTCAATATTAACTTTCTTTTGAGAATTTCATACACACATACATACACACACACACACATACATACATACATACATACACTGTATTTGTATCCTTCTCTCCCTCTTCCAACTCCTGATTATCCCCAACTACACCCTCACACTCACAACCCTCTTCTGTATTTACTTGTGAGTGTGTGTGTGTGTGTACACATGCATACACAACCTATGGAGTCTAATTAGTGTTGCCCCTTTTTGCATGTGTTTAGGGATGACCCCTTAGGATTGGTGTCTGGACCCTGAGGAGGAAAAAAAAGAAGGAAAAAGGAGAAGGGGAGGAGGAGAAAGATCAAAGAAGAAGAAGAAGAAGAAGAAGAAGAAGAAGAAGAAGAAGAAGAAGAAGAAGAAGAAGAAGAAGAAGAAGAAGAAGGGGAGGAGGAGGAGGAGGAAGAAGAAGAAAGAAGGAAGAGGAGGAGGAGGAAGAGGAAGGGGAGGAAAAGCAGGAGGAGGAGGAGGAAGAAGAGGAGGAAGAGGAGGATGAGGAAGAAGAGGAGGAGGAGGAGGAAGAGGAGGAGGAAGAGGAGGAAGAGGAGGAGGAGGAGGAGGAAGAGGAGGAGGAGAAAGAGGAGGAGGAGGAGGAGGAAGAGGAAGGGGAGGGGAGGAGGAGCTGGTTCTCCCCCACCTCAGCAGCCACTGACTGTGTATAACTCTTCATCTAGGGGTGGGGCCTTGTGAAATGTTCCGCCATCCATGTTGTCATGGATGTCAATTAGAAGGCATGCCAATTTGAATTTCCACTTGCTTTGCCTATTTCCCCACAATCAGAATTAGTGGATATTGATCTCCTTTTTCATCTTTCCAATTTGGCAGGTAAAAGAACAGTACAGTACCTCATTGTAACTTGTATTTGATGTGTAACAACATATTTTCAATTGTTCGCTAGCCATTTTATATTTTTCTTTTGTAAACTCACTGAATCAAATGGATATAGAAACAATTAACATGGTTAAACTTTATTTTGTTAATTAATAGTATATATTTACATTCTATACACTGTTTCTATGTTTAATCCTAGTGAATTGACAAAGCAGTAGAGAAGTACTGTTTATAGCCAACAAACTATATATACACATATATGCAAAACCTAAATAGACAAAATATCACTCAAAAATATTTTAGAAGGTAGATCATAATCACTGCAATTCACATAAATTTATTTAAATAAAACATAACACTGTTTTCTACAGTTGTCTTTTCATTTTAAATTCCACAAATCAAGAAAACCAAGTATCAAAGGAAGCAAAACCGACCAAGGGACCAATAGTGATTAATCAACTTTTAATCTAAGAAATGAAAAATGAAGAACAAATATGCATACTATAGGAGAAAAAATAAGACTGTCATGATAATATCCCAAATTTCTCATTACAATCATATATACCTTGTGAATTCTTCGTACTAAGACAGATGCAAAAAATCGTAAGGTGATTCTCAGTTCATCAACAAAGGATTCATCATCTGTCACATCCCTTCAATTAAGGAGAAAAGCAAAAATTCAGAAGTTCTGAGAAATACAGTTTCATCTTGTTGAAACCAAGAAAATAATTTTCCTTTTTTAAAAAAACTTATTTATGCTATTTTCTCTTTTTACTTACAAATAATATATTTTGTTGAAGAACAGAGAAAATGGATAAAAAAGAAAACAAATCACTCATGATTTTAGTGCCAAATCCTAATCACTATTAACTATTTCCTAGTATATGTGCATACAAGAGCCTTTTGCAAAGACTAAGACCACTTTCTAAACATCACCAAATAAACTTTAAAGAAAACAAAACTATCAATGATGAAGAAATAATAAGATACAAAATTTTAAGTTAGTTTATATTTATAAAGTAGTGTAATTCTCAAAAAGAGGGCGGTGCTCAAAGAAAACTAAACTGAAAATTCACTTTTAGGCAAAGACTCAACCATTGTGCTACATCCCTACCCTGCAAACATACTTAAACTGAAATGTTTACAAATTTCACAGGAAGAGGTATTTTACATTGTCCTGAAATCTTTTTTTTTTTTTTTCTTTCTCTGAGACAAGATTTCTCTACATAGCCCCTGCTGTCCTGGAACTCACTATATATACCAGGCTGGCCTTGAACTCAGAGATCTCCCTACCTCTGCCTTCCGAGTGCTGTGATTGAAGTCATGCACCACTACACCCAGCTAATTTTCCTGAAATTTTAACATCCTTACAGGAAGTACAGCACATTTTTTAAAAAGATTTATTTATTCATTATGTATACTCTCATTACAGATGGTTGTGAGCCACCATGTGGTTGCTGGGAATTGAACTCAGGACCTCTGGAAGAGCAGTCAGTGCTCTTAACCTCTGAGCCACCTCTCCAGCCCCTTCCTTTTTTAACCAAAGACAAGAAAGACTGATGAGAATAATGGCCAGATCCTGAACTTGAAGATGGAGCTGTGACACTCTAAGCAGACTATGACAGGCAAATGTGTCAACCATGCCTCCTACTGCCAACTCAGAGGAACTATTATAACATTACTATATGTGCTTTAGAAATACAACCAGATTTTATGTTGGAAAAGTCTCAATTTGGCAATGAAAGAAAGGAGATTTAGAAAGTCTTAAGAAAAGATTCAGTTTACAAAAGGTTTCATCAGTACCGCTGTTTAAATGACAAATACTCCACATTAAAAACATAATCAAATATGAAAAAAAAATTATAGAGCTGGTGAGGCCACTCAGTAGGTGAGGATACAAGCCACTGGAGCCCACCTGGGGGGTAGGAAGAGAGAAGCAACCCAGGCAGGCTGTCTTCTGACCTCTACACTGTATGTGGAGCACATACATGAATAAGCAAGTATGAAAAAAATTGCACACATTTTTCAGAAAAAATATAGCATATAAACTGTTGTATTATATTAGTCTTAACACAAACTTATGGATGAACTTAAATAGTAGGATGTTTTTAATTAGAAAATACAAAAAAACTGAATCAATGCAAAAGTAAGGTATATCATTAGACTGTCAGATTCACATGTTCAAATAAAATAAACACACAATGCTTACTTAAAGAAACATGCCTCTATCAAATGACATTAAATTGGATGCTTGACTCTAAATTAAAATCTCATTTTTCTTTTTATAGCACTATAATGTTTTCTATGTCCTGCAAGGAACAGCATTCATGTACCTTGCATGCACTTAAAAACAAAGTTTCTTGGGGTGTGGGGAACACAATTTTTTCAGATAATCTATTAAAATGATCTTTCAATTTGTGTGTGTGTGTGTGTGTGTGTGCGCACACATGTACATAGAGACCAGAGGTCAACCCTGGCCATTCCTCAGGCATCATCCACCTTACTAGGACCTAGAACTCACCAAGCCTAAGCTAGGATGTCTGACAATTAAGTCCCAGTGATCACCAGTGATCCTCTGGTCTCTGCCTGCTCAGCACTGGAATTACCAACATTCATGAACCACACCCAGCTTTTTACCTGTGTACTGGGGATAAAACTCAGGGTCCCATACTTGCATGGCAAGTACTTTACCAACTAAGTTATCTCCCCAGCCCCTGTAAAAATTGTAGAAGAAAATTTTATTGTTGTTTGTTGCACAGAGGATTTCCTTACATAGGCCAAGTGGGCCTCAAACTTGTAATTCTCCTGCCTCCCAAGTTCTATGATTAAAGGCTTGCTTCACTATGCCCAGCTCATCAATGATTCTTAATTGGAGCCAATTAAATCTTCCAGGTATTACTGGGTCATTTCTGAAGAACTTTATGGTAGTCAGATTGAAAGAGAGTGTACTACCAGCATTTAATGGGAAACAGGTCAGGAATAGATCAGAGACACCTCTAACTATCCAACAACACAGTGTAGCTCTCCACAATAAAGATTTGGCCTTAACTGTCACTGCCATATCCTGGCTTACACAGAAAATACATCATTAATATGCTTAGTTCAATGTTATTGGCCATATTAGGGGCAGGGGAGAGGGAGTGGGGGTGGAGCTTTTATGGAAAAAAAAGACATACCTGTACCAAGGATAAACAAAGTTTTCCAACACTAATTCAAGAACCTGCACAAGAAAATTTTAAAGAAAAATAATTAACTATAGGGAAATAAACCTCAATACTAAATGATATATATTAGCAACAACCAATTTTATTATATCAAATATCTCCCCTTTTGGGGGAAGGGAGGAGTTCAAGACAGAGTTTCTTTGCATAGCCTTGGCTGTCCTGGATTTAGCTCTGTATACTAAGCTGGCCTTGAATGCAGATACCCATCTACCTCTGCCTCCTAAGTGCTGGGAGTAAAGGCTTGTGCCACTGCCCAGCTGAGAAAACTTCATGACAATATATTTATGTCAACTTTACATGGTTGTGAGGCTCAATAAGAACTGAAGGGAAAAAAAAAACTTGAAATTACATAATCCAGAGAAGTTTCTATTAGAATGGCACACATATATCGAATATCTCCATAATCAAAAGTGTTTCAACAAGGACCATCAAGATGGCTCAGCAGGTGAAAGTACTTACTTGGGTAAGTATGGTGGCATGAATTTGATTCCTAGAATCCATGAAAAGGTGGAAGGAGAGAACTGATTCCAGAAAATTGTCCTAATATATATACATACACCATGCATGCAAACCCCACACACACACATCATGCACATAATACACACAATAATAAATTTTTAATTTTTTCAATGAATTGTTTCTGACTGGTTTCACTAAACAAAAACCAAAACTGATCAACCAAAAAAAGTAGTACATAAGATTTACACAGAGAATCAAAATCAGGTGTCCCTGATTTTCTCTGAAGGGATAATAGTGACTGAAGGGCATGAAGGGAAATTCTGGGACACTCCTAATGTTTTATTTCTTGCTCTGATGATACTTACATGGATGCACTCACTTTCTGAAAACTTTAGCTGTATACTTAAAACCAGTATATAAGGTAACAGATCAAAAGACCCCTAAGTTCAGTTAAATATTCCATTTCTTGGGTCTGAGTGGTGCTGCATGTTGTAACTTTAACAAGGAGTTGAAGCATTGTGCAGTAACTTACAAAAGCAAGAGAGAAGAGGAGCGATGTATGTTCGCTAGTTTTATGCCAACTAGAAACAGCCTAGAGACATTACGAT